>NW_022987606.1:310088-372363 GCF_902827165.1 Trematomus bernacchii
TGTGAGGACAGGAGGCCGAGCCCCGCGGACCGCAGCTCTCTCTCCCTGCTCCGGATCATCTGATCGCTGCATGGTGCAACTCAGCGTCTCTCTCTCCCTCTCTCTTTCTACACACAGCGGACCCGCTGCCCGCTTAACAGCCTAATCTTTGTCAAACTTTCTTATGTTCTTTCTTTAACGCGTAATGAAGGTTATTAAGCGTTTTAGCTCCTACGTTGTTAATATTGACCGCCATTTCCTTTATGAAGTAAAGCAGCCTCCCTGTCTGTGTCCTCGCGCTGTCCTCACATCCCCCGACCCCCAGACTCGGAGGAGCACAGGGATGTCAGTATTGTTTATGAAGCAGGGTATAGAAAATACATTATTGAAATGAAAATACTATTTATTTACTTTTACAAACAGTGAGCAGCTGGGCAGCTGGGCAGCTGCAGCATGTGTATTGCAGGACATGTGTAAGCGTGCAAGCGTCTTTGAGTTGTAGAAAAGCGCTAGGCCTATAGGCTATAAATATAATGTATTATTATTATTAGGCCTATGTGTTGGACATGTGTGGTTGGACTCTGTCTCACAGGCAGGTTGCAGTGTAACATCAGAGGAGACTTGGCCAATTGTACATTCTCAAACTGCACCACATAGAACTAACTAAACAATGCAGAGATTATTTTTATATAATTTTATTCAATAACCGTAAGAAATTAAACAGTATGAAGTGATTTGTAAATAGGAATACAGATTTGACTCGTTAAAATCCAAACTATACCCAACCCTATGTGTGATGCAGTAAAATCTTACCACTCACTTACGTTAGCGGTGTCATAAAAAACGTGGGAAAATGTAAAATACGTTGGCGAAGAAGAAGATTCCAGTGGCCCCAATTTTTGTCCATTCTGGACAAGTGAAAAATGTATTCGGACAAGTAAATTGCCAAACTCACTTGTCCATGGACAAGTACTCTCTAAAAACTTTTTCTCACACTGTATTGTAAGCCTCTATGTTGCATATTTTTACTGGTAGTATTTACAGGTTATTTTTAAATGAAATGTGTCTTTAGGATGACTTACAACATCTGTCCAGAGACTACAGATGGAAAACAGCCTCTTGGCACATTTACATATAAGTGTATTAATGTGTTCTGTCCCTGGTAAATAAAGAGGTGTAAGACTAAACATTAAAATAGATGAAATGTACTTCCCTTTCAATTGAGTAATAACTCTGTATTTATTATACGGTTCACTTTGTTGTGGAATGTATGCATTTGTGTAAATATACAGCCTTTACTCATTAGACACAGGTTGACTTTAATAACCTGCTTTGTTGTTAGAAAGTCAATCTGTTTCCTGTGGTGCATTAGCTCCTGGATGCTAACAGCTAGTCAGCAAAACGGACCAGAAAAGTAAACAAACTGATATTTAACTCTTAAAAAAAGAACCACATAGATTCTCATTCATCATCCAAGTTAATTAAACTGACCACGGAGTTTATATTCTGATACGAAAAGGCAGTAAACTAGCAGTTAGCGTCAGTTAGCTTAGCATGAGTTAGCTCCATGATGCAGCACTCAGCAGAACCGAAAGCGAGAGCTGTTTCCCGGGTTCAGTTGACCGGTTAAAAGCCCCGGTTTCTCCCGGTTTGACTCACAGTGTGTGTCGCACGGGCCCGCAGGAGATCCCGGTGCTCCCGGTGCTCCCGGACAGAGAGTAAAGCTGTCCCGGTTGGGGTCCATTCTCCCAGAAATTCAGCTTCACTCCGCAGGACTCCATGGTGGAAATTAATAACTGGAAGTGATGTCACGCCGCCGTCTTCTTGTTGGGGCAGAGGAGCCGTGTGACGTCACTGCAGCGCCATCTTGCTGTTGGGAGGAATTATTTTACAACACTTTAAAGGTGATGATTTTTATATTATACAGGTCATTTAAAGGTGTCCTATTATACTATTTTTAGGCATATATTATAGGTCTCAGATATATTAAAAACATGTCTTTTTTTTTGTTAAATTACATTTGTATTGACATTTTTATAAACGTACAAAACCACATATAGTTCCCATTGAATGACACTAAGAAAGTGGATCACATCACTCCTGTTCTGAAGTATTTACACTGGTTCCTCACTGACACTAAGAAAGTGGATCACATCACTCCAGTTCTGAAGTCTTTACACTGGTTCCTCACTGACACTAAGAAAGTGGATCACATCACTCCTGTTCTGAAGTCTTTACACTGGTTCCTCACTAACACTAAGAAAGTGGATCACATCAGTCCTGTTCTGAAGTCTTTACACTGGTTCCTCACTGACACTAAGAAAGTGGATCACATCACTCCAGTTCTGAAGTCTTTACACTGGTTCCTCAATGACACTAAGAAAGTGGATCACATCAGTCCTGTTCTGAAGTCTTTACACTGGTTCCTCACTGACACTAAGAAAGTGAATCACTCCTGTTCTGAAGTCTTTACACTGGTTCCTCACTGACACTAAGAAAGTGGATCACTCCTGTTCTGAAGTCTTTACACTGGTTCCTCACTAACACTAAGAAAGTGGATCACATCAATCCAGTTCTAAAGTCTTTACACTGGCTTCCTGGGTGTCAAATAACTGATTTCAAAATACTGCTGCTGGTTTATAAAGCTTTGAATGGTTTAGGCCCAAAATACATTTCTGATCTCCTGCTAAATGATGAACCATCCAGATCTCTCAGGTCTTCAGGGACTTGTCAGCTTTCTGTCCCCAGAGTCAGAACTAAACATGGAGAAGCAGCGTTCAGTTATTATGCTCCAAATATCTGGGACAAACTCTCAGAAACCTGACGGTCCGCTGCAACTCTGACTACTTTTAAATCCAGGCTGAAGACTTTTCTCTTTGCCGCTGCTTTTAATTGAACTATTCACATCTTAAACTGCACTGTAACTTTTATTATCTTTGCTTTTTAATGAATGTTTTTAAATGCCTTTGTCTGAATGTCTTTCATTTTTGTAAAGCTCCTTGAATTGCCTTGTGTTGAAAGGTGCTATATAAATAAACTTGCCTTGCCTTGCCTGGTGTGCTCCATTTTTAACGCATGTTTTTAGCACTATCTTATTTATTTTAATCGTGTTTATATTTATTTCTTATATGTTTTTATTACTTATTACATGTTTTATCCCTTTAATGTATATATGTGCATGTATTTATCTTTTTATTGTAATCAAAGCCACTTGAGGAGGGATCCTTTCATTTATTTAATTTATTTATTACCTGGAGGCCAGCAGAACCCCCCGCAGAGAGAAACTCTTCACCAACCTGCCACCTTTTGAAATAAACAGAGCAACTCAAACACCTGTCCTTTGAAGAACCTTTTAAACTTACCCGACCTCGATCTTAGTGGTTTTTATTTCTCAGTGACATCTAGTTCATTTTTATATTATTTTACTAACCCAGTGTGCCCCCCTTCCCTCTTTTATTATAATTGTAATTGTTGGGGAGATTGTTTTAATTGCACTTATTTTATTATTGCACTTTTTTTAATACTTATACTTTCACTTTTAATTGTATTTTATGCATGGTTTTAACTAACAGAACTAGAGTCACTTTTAATTAACCATTTTAGATCCCCCCCCCATTTAAGGTATTTTTATTGATTCCATTGTGACGAGCTCCATACACACACACACATACATACACCTGCACACGCATGCACACATACACCTGCACACATACACCTGCACACATACACCTGCACACATCCACACACACCAACCCACACATACACACAAACACATACACACCCCCCTCCAGAGACCTTGGGTTGGGGAGATCTGCTTTTAAACATACTCTGCCGCCGTTCCATGGTCCAGCCCCGTCCTGCACTTTTTAACCAGTCTTTTACCACAGTTTTGTTTAAATAGAGCTTTTACAACGCTTTTAAAGGGTTTTTACAAGGTCTTTGTAGGGCTTTTAGATCGTTATGGAGTTTTTTAATGTTTTTTTTAAACACCCTAAGCTACCGAGACCCAGTGCACCACGCTCTTCCCTAACCTAACCCTAACCCTAACCAAGTCTTCACACTAACATTAATGATTCCCCTCATGGGGACCTCCATTATGTCCCCATAAGGGAGGCGAGTCCCCACACGTGACTGTGTAAACAGATGTAGGTCCCCACAAGGATAGTAATGCTAGGCCACACACACACACACACACACACACACACACACACACACACACACACACACACAAACACACACACCACACACACAAAAACACACACACACAGGTGGAGGTTTCAGTATTTGCTTTTATTGTTTGCTGAACAACATGTTTGTTGACACTCGGATGTTTGTTCGATCTTCTTTCGCCCTACATCGGTGGCGGTAGATCGACCGCCATTTCTAGAGAGGATTTCTTATGACAGAAATCTGTGAGGAAACAAAATCAGTGAGTCAGCAGAGGACTCTTTAAAGTAGAGACACTACATACTGATATACACCTGAACATCAGCAGGAGAGGACTCTTTAAAGTAGAGACACTACATACTGATATACACCTGAATATCAGCAGGAGAGGACTCTTTAAAGTAGAGACACTACATACTGATATACACCTGAACATCAGCAGGAGAGGACTCTTTAAAGTAGAGACACTACATACTGATATACACCTGAACATCAGCAGGAGAGGACTCTTTAAAGTAGAGACACTACATACTGATATACACCTGAACATCAGCAGGAGAGGACTCTTTAAAGTAGAGACACTACATACTGATATACACCTGAACATCAGCAGGAGAGGACTCTTTAAAGTAGAGACACTACATACTGATATAAATATTTACCTGCGACTCCATCGTAGATGTACGGCTGGTCGTGGTCGAATCCCAAACACTCTGCCATTTTCCTGTGAGTATCGTGATCTGCTTTCATGTGATCCAAATCCTGATGGTGACCCTCCTTCCCTGAAACACACACACACACACACACACACACACACACACACACACACACACACACACACACACACACACACACACACACACACACACACACACACACACACACACACACACACACACACACCACACACACACACACAGTTTCCATGAGGAATTATTTTATTTGTTTCTGATTTAATGTACAGATCAATCTATGAATACTATACCAAAGATACTATACTGTACTATCCACTTCATTATATTATAAAATACTATACTACAGAAAACTGTTTTCTATAATATACTCTCCTTTACTATACAACACAATGTTATACTGTTCTCTATACTATAATTTAAGCTACGGTTTTAAACATTTCTATAGTATACTTTAATATACATGACTACTATACTATATTATACGATACAACATTTCATACAGCAAACTAGTTTACACTATACTAAAAATGCAATAATATATACGATATAATACTACATGCTTATATATCTATACTGAAGATAATATCATACTACACTATATACAGTAGTGTGTGTGTGTGTGTGTGTGTGTGTGTGTGTGTGTGTGTGTGTGTGAGTGTGTGTGTATTTACTGTAGTTCATCAGGTAGTTCCCCATCGACTTCGACTTGATCACAATCATCATGCAGTTAGGACACGTCTCGTAGAAATTCACAATCGCGGTTTCATTGTAGGGACTGAGGACTCCATCAACCTCAATCTCTGACACACACACACACACACACACACACACACACACACACACACACACACACACACACACACACACACACACACACACACACAAATACATGACAGTTACATCAACCGTGAATATGCTGTTTTATCTTTCTAAAATAAACAAAACGTACTTGTGTGTGTGTGTGTCTGTGTGAGTGTGTGAGTGTGTGTGTTTGTGTGTGTGTGTGTCTGTGTGAGTGTGTGTGTGTGTGCTTGTGTGTGTGTGTGTGTGTGTTTGTGAGTGTGTGTGTGTTGTGTGTGTGTGAGTGTGTGTGTGTTTTGAGTTGTGTGTGTGTGTGTGTTTTGTTTGGGAGTGTGTGTGTGTGTGCTTGTGTGTTGTGTGTGTTGTTTTGTGTGTGTGGTGTGTTTTGTTTTGTGTGTTTTGTTTTTTCTGTGTGTGTTTGTTAGTCTTGTTTTGTGTGTGTGTGTATTGTGTTTGTGTTTGTGTGTAGTGTGTGTGTTTGTGTGTGTGTGGGTTTGTGAGTGTGTGTGTGTGTGCTTGTGTGTGTTTGTGAGTGTGTGTGTGTGTGTGTTTGTGCGTGTGTGTGTTTGTGTGTGTGGTTTGTGATGCTGTAGTGGAGTGTTGGTGGTGTGTTGTGAGGTTGTGTGTGTTTGTGAGCATGTGTCGTTGTAGTGTGTGTGTTTGTGAATGTGTGTGTTGCTGGTGTTACTTGTGTGTGTGTTGTGTGTGCTGGTGTGTGATTGTGTGTGTGTCGCTGCGTGTGTGTGTACTGTGTGGTGTGCGTTTGTTTGAGTGGTGTTGTGTGGCTTGTGGTGTGCTACTTGTGTGTGTGTGTGTGTGTGTGTGTGTGTGTGTGTGTGGGTGTGTGTGTGTGTGTGTGTGTGTGTGTGTGTGACTCACTGCTTTCGGTGGGGTGCATTCTTTGGTTGGGGTTGTGCAGGAGCTCCATGGACATGTTGATGTAGTTCTTGATGCAGTTGTTGTCACTAAAACACACACCAGTTAGAAATACACAACATACACACACTACACACCAGAGAACTACATTAAATATATACATTATCATTTTATTAAATTAATCGATTCATTGTTAAAATTGCTTTTTATATTTCTACGTTTCTATTAACATATTTAATCTATTTTTCTCTCTTCATGAACTCATTATATTTAACCTGTTTGAGTCTTTTTTATTCACTTTTCATATTTTCCAGATGTTTTTATTTACAAATTATTATTATATATATATATATATATATTTTATATTAATATTTTACTTTTACTTTTCTGTGATTTATTATTGTTTTTTATATTTTTAAATTGGGCCATTCACATATTCAATCTATAATGTCCTTCTATTCATATTTCCACATTTGTATTTATATGTGTTATTTCTGACCTGAAGCGCTTCCTCTTGCTGAACATCAGGGTCTGATTGTCCTCCTGAAGTCTCATCTCTACATGGGAGCTGCTGAGGTTCTTCAGGAGGTCCTGACCATGTTGGTGGTCCGAAACCGACCAGACCAGGACCCAGTCCCCCAAAATCTGTAGACCAGCAGGGAATAATTAACATAGATAAAATGTTTTATGGTCTTATTTTAACAATGTGATCACATGACTCCTTCTGACTGACTAGAATGAGTTGACCAAAAGAAAAAAGTTGACCAAAAACATTTTGACAAAAAAAAAAGTAAACTACAAAAATTAAAAGTCAACTACAAAAAAAGTTGACCAAAAGAAAGTTGACTAGTTGACAATAGCTGCCCACTGCTCCTGGTGCTAGACTCCTGGTGCTAGACTCCTGGTGCTAGACTCCTGGTGCTAGGATGGGTTAACCGCAGAGAACACATGTCACTCTGTGCTCTGCATGTGAGACCATTAAAGAGGGTTCTTTCTTTCTTTCTAAAACCTCTTTAGTAACATACGTAGTATATATACATTTCCTTGACAAGAACTTAACAACTCTTCGTATTCTGCACAAAAATGTGTGTTATAGTGAACCAAAAGTCGTGATAGAGATGTTGCTTGTCAACATCTGGGTATTTCTGCACTGGTGGGCCATGTTAACAATAGCGTGTCCCTGTGACGCTCTGAGGGGTGAAACCGTGTCCTCCTGACGTCTCACAGCGTGGAGCAAAGTGACACACGTCTGTCCTGATACTGGGTTGATTTTATCATCTAAAAATATTTGTTTACTTTGCAAACAAAGTGCCACAATAAAGACAACTGTTAAACACAGAGAAATAACAAATCCAAATAAACTAATGAGAGCAGAGACGCCTCCTGCAGACAGACGTCAGTGTCCTGATGCGTTCAAGTTCATACTTTAATAGGAATTACCCCCTTTCTCCTGAAGGGAGACTTTTGGGCGTGTTAGCACCTGTGAGACACCGTAAAATAAATGATGGGTCTCACCTGCTGCACGTCGTCTTCGCCATACATCTTCAGGACCTGGCAGTGATCGGGGTCCGCAGGCTTTTGATCCGTGTGATTGTGATTGTGATCGTGATCGTGATCGTGATCGTGATCGTGATCGTGATCGTGATGGTGGTCTGGCTTCGCGTTAGCAACAGCTAGCAGCAGCAGCAGCAGCGCTCCCTTTAAGACTTTCATCCTGAGACACAAATCAAAAAACCAAATGCACCCTCTGGTATCTGTGAAGACACTGATCCAGGAGACGGCTGAACGGTTTATATACCGAGCTCCAGAGACCCGAGAGACCCCGAGCCAGGACAAAGTCTGTGTGCTCAGAGTGTTATTGAACTCTGATATAACTCCTGGCCCACTTTCTTAATGTGTAAAAAGGTTAAAAACACAGCGAGGCGGACAGCCATGGTCTCACGTCTCACATCTTATATCATATAGCAGTTTGTTTGTATGTATGTATTTGTGTATAGATGTTGCAACTATGCAGAGCTTTAGCAATACTGTATGTAACTATGGTCATGCTAATAAAGCTGTTGAATTGAATTGAATTAAAATGAATTGAATTGAAATGAATTGAATTGAAATGAATTGTATTGAATTGAATTGAATTGAAATTAATTGAATTGAATTGACTGCAGAGAAACACTGAACATCTGAAACATAAAATACAGCAGGAAGTTGTTACAACACATCTCTTAACAATAAACAATGTTTTTATATCTGCATAATTTCTGAAGCTGCAGAGTTTCTGGTGATGATGGAGAGGTCTGTCCCTGCAAGGCCACCGTAGAAACCGTTTCAAGATTATATTTGGTGTTACTTTTAAAAATAAAACACTAAAATAATAAAATAAAAATACAAAATAATCAAATATAAAAAATTGAGTTCACTTCATATTTTGGTGTGTTTTGTATTTTATTCCTATACCATATTTTTTATATTAATAAAAGTATGTTTATAAATGTTAAATGTTTAAATATGATGTGGCTATTTTTTGTATTATTATTTTTTATTTTGCAGCACACGTTTTGTAGTTCCTGCATTAATTGTACAAACAGCATTAATCTTATTAACATATTTTAGGGTTTCATTATCGAATTATCTCGTGGAATAAATGGGTTAATAGAAGGATTAAGCAACATAAAAATATCCGTGTTTTTTAATAATGAACGTGAACTGGAGGTTTTTCCATGAAAGCTGCCGGTTAAAGTCTAACGGACAAACACACCAACGTCCGCCGACACACACTGACAAACAAACACACCAACGTCCGCCTACACACACTGACAAACAAACACACCAACGTCCGCCTACACACACTGACAGACAAACACACCAATGTCCGCCTATACACACTGACAAACACACACACACACACACACACACACACACACACACACACACACACACACACACACACACACACACACACAGACACACAAACACACACACACACATACACACACACACACACACGCACAGACACACATAGACAAACAAACACACACATATACATAGACACACACACACACACACACACACACACACACACACACACACACACGCACACACACACACACACACACACACACACACACACACACACACACACACACACACACACACAAACACACACACACATCCAAAGTCAAACCAGGTTTTGGCATCTTATACTCCATTTATACGAGACGGCTTGGTGTCATTGGTAGGTAGTGATGTCAGAGTTCCAATCAAAATCTTGCGGGACACAGGGGCTTTTGACTTCTATATTGTTGACTCTGTTTTGCCGTTGTCTGGTGAAAGTGACACAGGTGACACAGTTCTGAGTTGGGGGATGGGATTAAAAGTTCTTCCTATTCCTGTTCATAAGGTGTATATTGACTGTGACCTTGTTAAAGGTGAAGTAGCTGTTGGTGTACATTCAGCTTTGCCAATCGAGGGGATACATTTTATTCTGGGCAACGGTTTGGCAGGTGGCAGAATCTGGACTGATGTTCCCCCTGCGCCTTTAGTGACTGGTGGTCTGATTGAGTCTGGGTTTGAGGAGAGCTCTACAGTGGTGCCAGAGGTCACGTCCTCCTGCGTGATCCCGTGTGCTATGGCCAAAGCTATGCTGTGTAGAAGCCAGAAGGCCAGGCATTGCTCCACTGGTCGGGGTGGTTGTGGTGGCGGCGGCTTTGATGGTGTTCGTGGTGGTGGCGGCTTTGATGGTGGTCGTGGTGGTGGCGGCTTTGATGGTGGTCGTGGTGGCGGCGGCTTTGATGGTGGTCGTGGCGGCAGCGGCAGCAGGGGTCGAGGACGTGGCAAGAATCTCACCGGTGGATATCGATTTTATGGCTTTCCAAAATTTTCTAGGATTATTTAGGTTTTCTGTAGTAACTGACAAATAGTACTTCGACTTAGCACTTTTGACCTGTGAAGTGAAGCTATTTCTTAGCTGCCTAAAACGCAGCCATTCTACCTCTGAGCCTGATTTCCTAGCCTTTGCCCAGGCCTTGTTTCTCTCATTCAGGAGACTGGACAGTTCAGCAGGAAACCAAGGATTGTCTCGTCCCTTTACTCTAAATGTACGTAGGGGTGCATGTCTATCAATGATCTCCATAAAACCAAGATACAAATAAGACCATGCAGTTCTACATCAGCACACAGATCGATTTTTCCCCAATCAAACCCAAACAGATCATGAACAAAACCCTGCTCCACAAAATGTTTTATGTGTCTCTTAATAATAATACGAGGTTTAACCTTTTGGACCTTAGTGTCCCTAATTGTGTCTACAGCACAGTGGTCACTCACATCATTTGCAAATACTCCCACAGATGAGTATTTATAGGGAACATTAGTTAGAATGAGATCAATTAGGGAGGATTTATTAGGGGACTTAATGTTAGGGCGAGTAGGACTGTCAACAATCTGAGTAACATTCAGAGAGATACAAAGGTTTTTAAAATCCTCTGATACTGCAGTTAACCAGTCCCAGTTAAAATCTCCAAGTAGCACTATTTCCTTATAGTCAAGTTGCGATAAAAGTTTTGCTAGTGAAGACAAGGAGTCCTTGACAGCTGAGGGGGTCTGTAACAGCCCACCACCATGACTTGTTGCCCCTTTGCCACTTCTATATTTAAGGCTAAACATTTGAATTGCTTACTGATAGATTTGGAAACTAATGTGGTTACACTGAAGTTATTCTTAACATAAATGGCAACGCCACCACCTTTATTAGGCCGGTCGGTACGATACACATTATAACCATTTAAGGATATGTCAGAGGCCAAAATAGTTTTATTTAGCCATGTTTCTGATAACACAATGACGTCAGCGTCAGTCGAGCTTGCCCAAATGCGGACAAAATCTAGTTTACCTAACAGACTGCGCACATTCAAGTGGATGAAACCCAACCCAGACCTAGCTTTAAAATCAGCAGGAGTAGCGATCTGACTACTACTACTGGGCGGACCAGGGTTAGGTTGAACATTTCCTGACAGTAATAACAACAAAAAAAACAGGCATCTTTTCCTCTTAATCGACACACATACATTATCATCTACTTTAGAATCACCGGAAAAGTCTGCGAGAGTTTGATTAGAGTTTAAGAAGCAGTCCTGAAGTACCATCATCGCAGGCAAACAAAAAAGACAAACATATTTTGTCGAGCAGATTGTCTGCGACAAGGCAACCGGTAACTGTTTGTGTAACACATCCGACCCTTTGCAGGGGATGCCCACTGCGGGTGGCAGAACAGACCTGAATCCAGTAGACTTCTCAGAATGACTAGAGATCTTCTCATAGTCCAGAACAGTTAACAGGCACAGCAGAATCACGATATGGGCCATTTCCCCAGCCCAGCACACAGTATCCGCGATGTTCCTGGGGCAAAAATCCTCCTCCTCACAGCAGCAAAGGACAGGCGAAAGCAGCAGCGTGGAAGCGCTCCGGTCTCTCCGTGGTATCCCCGGGGTAAAAGGTCTCCTCAGCAAAGCAGCGACACTGCAGCACACGACAGGTGGGAGCAGGCCTCCGCAACAGCAGAACCAGGACAGGTGGAAAGCAGGCCTCAGCCGCGGCAAATCCTCCTCCGCACAGCAGCACACGCCCGGTGGAAGCAGGCCCCAGCCCGAAGCGTGGAGCCACTCCGTCTCACCGCGATGTCTCCGGGATAAAATCCTCCTCAGTACAGCCGTACTCTACAGGTGGGAGCAGGCCTCCGCAGATCGTAGATGACCTGATTGTGGTTTCAGTAGTGTTGTTGGGGAGATTGTTTAAATTGCACTTATTTTATTATTGCACTTTTTTTAATACTTATACTTTCACTTTTAATTGTATTTTATGCATGGTTTTAACTAACAGAACTAGAGTCACTTTTAATTAACCATTTTAGATCCCCCCCCCATTTAAGGTATTTTTATTGATTCCATTGTGACGAGCTCCATACACACACACACATACATACACCTGCACACGCATGCACACATACACCTGCACACATCCACACACACCAACCCACACATAGGCAAGGCAAGGCAAGGCAAGGCAAGGCAAGGCAAGGCAAGGCAAGGCAAGGCAAGGCAAGGCAAGGCAAGGCAAGGCAAGGCAAGGCAAGGCAAGGCAAGGCAAGGCAAGGCAAGGCAAGGCAAGTTTATTTATATAGCACCTTTCAACACAAGGCAATTCAAAGTGCTTTACAAAAATGGAAGACATTAAGAAAATGGCATTTAAAATCAGTCATTAAAAAGCAAAGATAATAAAATAAACATTAAAAGAAAAAATACATGGATAAAAGTTACAGTGCAGTTTGAGATGTAAATAGTTCAATTAAAAGCAGCGGCAAAAAGAAAAGTCTTCAGCCTGGATTTAAAAGTAGTAAGAGTTGCAGCGGACCTGCAGGTTTCTGGGAGTTTGTTCCAGATATTTGGAGCATAATAACTGAATGCTGCTTCTCCATGTGTAGTTCTGACTCTGGGGACAGAAAGCTGACCAGTCCCTGAAGACCTGAGAGTTCTGGATGGTTCATAATTTAGCAGTAGGTCAGACATGTATTTTGGGCCTAAACCATTCAAAGCTTTATAAACCAGCAACAATATTTTGAAATCTATTCTTTGACACACAGGAAGCCAGTGTAAGGACTTCAGAACAGGAGTGATGTGATCCACTTTCTTAGTGTTAGTGAGGACTCGAGCAGCGGCGTTCTGAATCAGCTGCAGCTTTCTAATAGATTTTTTAGTGAGACCTGTAAAGACACCATTGCAGTAGTCGAGTCTACTGAAGATAAAAGCATGGACAAGTTTTTCCAAATCCTGCTGTGACATTAGTCTTTTAATCCTAGATATGTTCTTTAAGTGATAGTAGGCTGATTTAGTAACTGTTTTAATGTGACTGTTGAAACTCAGGTCAGAGTCCATGACTTCACCTAGATTTCTGGCTCTATCTGTTGTTTTGAACATTGCAGACTGAAGCTCAGCGCTAACTTTTATACGTTCTGCCTTGGCTCCAAAAACCATTACCTCAGTTTTATCTTTGTTTAATTGGAGAAAGTTCTGACACATCCAGTCATTGATTTGTTCAATGCACTTGCTCAGTGTTTGAATTGGAGCATAATCTCCTGGTGAAATTGTTACGTAAAGTTGTGTGTCATCTGCATAGCTATGGTAACTTATTTTGTTGTTTTTCATTATCTGAGCCTGTGGTAGCATGTAGATGTTAAAGAGAAGAGGCCCCAAGATGGAGCCTTGAGGTACCCCACATGTCATATTTGTCAACTCAGATGTGTATTTACTAGGGCTGTCAAGTTAACGCGTTAATAACGGGAGGACCGGGAGGGTGTGTATGTGTGGGGCGACTCGCGCGAGCGAGGCACACCTTACGTGTTGTTGTTGTTAGCATCTGGTGCTAGCTAGCTGCGCTAACGGATATAAGGAGCTGTTTCAATGACATTTTGCCGACAACTGCGCAGAGCACTTGACTTTATGCAGGCAGCCAGACAGTGGGACATTGTACGAAAAGTCAGCACACTCAGCACGGATAGTACGCGCAACATGATTGCAGCTCCCGTTCGAGCATATATGCCTTGAGCTGCACATACTGTAGCTCCAACGATCCATCACAGTGTCTCCCCACACACACACACACACACACACACACACACACACACACACACACACACACACACACACACACACACACACACACACACACACACACACACACACACACACACACACACACACACACACACACACACACACACACACACACACACACACTTTGTATTGTATTATTGTATGAGAGAGGTTCCAGGTTGAATTGAGGCGAATATTTGTAATGTTCAGAGGTTGTTGTGTTTAATATTCATGAGAATATTTGTCATTGTTCAAATGATAATAAACAAACATATAAAGCATATTTGTCCACTCATATGTTGATAAGAGTATTAAAAACTTGAAAAATATCCCTCTAAGGTACATTTAGAACAGATACAAAATGTGCGATTAATTTGCGATTAATCGCGATTAACTATGGACAATCATGCGATTAATCGCGATTAAATATTTTAATCGACTGACAGCCCTAGTATTTACCTATAGAAACAAAGTTTTTTCTGTCCTTTAAGTAGGACTCAAACCAATTTAGAACTGTTGCCGAAAGTCCCACCCAGTTTTCTAGTCGGTCTAGTAATATGTTGTGGTCAACAGTGTCAAACGCAGCACTGAGATCTAATAATACTAACACTGAAGTTCTGCCACTGTCTGTGTTTAAGTGGATGCCATTGAAGACCTTTACAAGAGCAGTCTCAGTGCTGTGGTTTGGACGAAATCCTGACTGGATCACATCCAAAGAGTTATTTAAATGCAAGAAGTTACTCAACTGTTGAAATACAACTTTTTCAATGATTTTACCTAGAAATGGCAGGTTTGATATTGGCCTGTAATTGTTCATTACTGAAGCATCTAGATTATTATTTTTTAAGAGCGGTTTAATGACTGCAGTTTTCAGGGCCTCTGTAAAAATACCTGAGTGAAGAGATGTGTTTACTATATGAAGTAGATCTGAGGCCATGCAATGAAAAACATCTTTGAAAAATCCCGTTGGAATAATATCAAGGCAGCAGGAGGAGGATTTCAGAAGTTGAATAATGTCCTCTAAGTTTTTATCATTAATCTGATGGAATTGTGTCATGGTGTTTAATTGATATTAGGTGGACATAGGGACAACACATTTTCTGTACCTGATGCAGAGGCACTGACTGCTTGTCTAATTTTCTGAATTTTGTCAGTGAAGAAGGAGGCAAAATCATTGCATGCCCTGGTGGATAGAAATTCAGAGGCGACTGACACTGGGGGGTTAGTTAGTCTGTCGACGGTAGCAAACAAGGCACGTGCGTTGTTTTTGTTTTTGGTAATGATGTCAGAGAAGAAAGACTGTCGTGCGTTTTTCAATTCCAAATTATAAAGGCCAAGTCTCTCTTTATAGATTTCAAAGTGAACCTGGAGATTTGTTTTTCGCCACCTACGTTCAGCTTTTCGACACTCTCTTTTTTCTGTTCTCACGGTCATGGCCTTTCTCCATGGAGATATTTTCTTGCCAATCACTTCCACTATACACACAAACACAAACACATACAGATGGAGCATCTTATTCAGACTCCAGCTTACTGCTTCCTGCCTACTACCTGCCAGTTACCTGCCTAAGACCTACCAAAGACCAGTATCTGGGAATGTTAAGCCCTCCCACTATTTTCCAAGAGGGCGTTGCCAGATTTTCAATTTCAAGATTTAACCAGGAGATGGCGCTTCCTTCACAAAAACAGGAAGATAACTTTCATGGACTTTCAGTTTTGTTTAGAAGAGCATTTGAACACATCAATATTTTAGATGAAATAAAGTATATCTAATCTTGTAATTCAATAATATATAGTCTTTATATATTAAATAAATGCAGATATTATATAAAAAACTAAAGTTAAAATCTTGTTTTTAATGCCCCAAGAGCAATAAAAACACTTGGTAAAAAAATCCTGAGTGAGGCTTTCATAAATTGCATTTAACTGATGCTTTTATCCAAAGCGACTTACTATTTAATAAATGATAAATGATTATTCATAACAAATATGACTGATGTGTGATTATTATTCATGCTATATACTGATATAGGGCTAAGTAAGCAATCAATCCTGCAAATTTACCCTTAGTTGTTCAATATATTTATTCAGACAATGTGAGTAGAAATACAGAAATTCTGCTCCCACCTAAGGCCAACGTTGCAATATTACAACATTTCCCTAAAAACTTACCAAAACATAAACATTTTTAAAACTCTTTCATTTCTGCTCCAGAGGCCAGGGGTTAAATTGGGAATTTGACATGTGGGGGGGCTCTGTTAGAAGGTGCGACGGGGGGGGTGTTGTCAGCCGACACACACACACACACACACACACACACACACACACACACACACACACACACACACACACACACACACACACACACACACACACACACACACACACACACACACACACACACACACACACACACACACACACACACACACACACACACACACACACACACACACACACACACACACACACACACACACACACACACACACACACACACACACACACACACACGTGGAGGTTTCAGTATTTGCTTTTATTGTTTGCTGAACAACATGTTTGTTGGCACTCGGATGTTTGTTCGATCTTCTTTCGTCCTACATCGGTGGCGGTAGATCGACCGCCATTTCTAGAGAGGATTTCTTATGACAGAAATCTGTGAGGAAACAAAATCAGTGAGTCAGCAGAGGACTCTTTAAAGTAGAGACACTACATACTGATATACACCTGAATATCAGCAGGAGAGGACTCTTTAAAGTAGAGACACTACATGCTGATATACACCTGAACATCAGCAGGAGAGGACTCTTTAAAGTAGAGACACTACATACTGATATACACCTGAACATCAGCAGGAGAGGACTCTTTAAAGTAGAGACACTACATACTGATATACACCTGAACATCAGCAGGAGAGAACTCTTTAAAGTAGAGACACTACATACTGATATACACCTGAACATCAGCAGGAGAGGACTCTTTGAAGTAGAGACACTACATACTGATATACACCTGAACATCAGCAGGAGAGGACTCTTTAAAGAAGAGACACTACATACTGATATACACGTGAACATCAGCAGGAGAGGACTCTTTAAAGTAGAGACACTACATACTGATATACACGTGAACATCAGCAGGAGAGGACTCTTTAAAGTAGAGACACTACATACTGATATACACCTGAACATCAGCAGGAGAGGACTCTTTAAAGTAGAGACACTACATACTGATATAAATATTTACCTGCGACTCCATCGTAGATGTACGGCTGGTCGTGGTCGAATCCCAAACACTCTGCCATTTTCCTGTGAGTATCGTGATCTGCTTTCATGTGATCCACATCCACACACACACACACACACACACACACACAGTTTAGTTTCCATGAGGAATTATTTTATTTGTTTCCGATTTAATGTACAGATCAATCTATGAATACTATACCAAAGATACTATACCGTACTATCCACTTCATTATATTATAAAATACTATACTACAGAAAACTGTTTTCTATAATATACTCTCCTTTACTATACAACACAATGTTATACTGTTCTCTATACTATAATTTAAGCTACTGTTTTAAACATTTCTATAGTATATTTTAATATACATGACTACTATACTATATTATACGATACAACATTTCATACAAACTAGTTTATACTATACTAAAAATGCTATAATATATACGATATAATACTACATGCTTATATATCTATACTGAAGATACTATATCATACTACACTATATACAGTAGTGTGTGTGTGTGTGACTGTGTGTGTGTGTGAGTGTGTGTGTGTGTGTTTACTGTAGTTCAGCAGGTAGTTCCCCATCGACTTCGTATTGAACACCATCATCATGAAGTTAGGACACGTCTCGTAGAAATTCACAATCGCGGTGTCATTGTAGGGACTGAGGACTCCATCAACCTCAATCTCTGACACACACACACACACACACACACACACACACACACACAAACAAACAAACAAACAAACACACACACACAGACACACAAACACACACACACATCCAAAGTCAAACCAGGTTTTGGCATCTTATACTCCATTTATACGAGACGGCTTGGTGTCATTGGTAGGCAGTGATGTCAGAGTTCCAATCAAAATCTTACGGGACACAGGGGCTTTTGACTTCTATATTGTTGACTCTGTTTTGCCGTTGTCTGGTGAAAGTGACACAGGTGACACAGTTCTGAGTTGGGGGATGGGATTAAAAGTTCTTCCTATTCCTGTTCATAAGGTGTATATTGACTGTGACCTTGTTAAAGGTGAAGTAGCTGTTGGTGTACGTTCAGCTTTGCCAATCGAGGGGAAACATTTTATTCTGGGCAACGGTTTGGCAGGTGGCAGAATCTGGACTGATGTTTCCCCTGCGCCTTTAGTGACTGGTGGTCTGATTGAGTCTGGGTTTGAGGAGAGCTCTACAGTGGTGCCAGAGGTCACGTCCTCCTGCGTGATACCGTGTGCTATGGCCAAAGCTATGCTGTGTAGAAGCCAGAAGGCCAGGCATTGCTCCACTGGTCGGGGTGGTTGTGGTGGCGGCGGCTTTGATGGTGGTCGTGGTGGCGGCGGCTTTGATGGTGGTCGTGGTGGCGGCGGCTTTGATGGTGGTCGTGGCGGCGGCGGCTTTGATGGTGGTCGTGGCGGCAGCGGCAGCAGGGGTCGAGGACGTGGCAAGGAGATGTTCTGTTATCGGTGTGGAGATCAAGGACATTTGGCCAGGGACTGTGACCAAACGGAGGATGTGTGCTACAACTGCAACAAACCAGGCCACATGGCTCGTGACTGTGGGCATGCCAACGACCGGAGGTGCTTCTCCTGCGGGGGGCTTGGTCACATCCAGAGACGTTGTGAGAAGGTGGTATATTGTTATTAGGGTTCGTTGAGACGGGGTGCCAGATGTATGTTTTGTTTTCTATGACTTTTTGTTTTTGTTTGGGATGGGGTTGGTTCGTTGTGCCGGTGGTCCGGGGGACACCGACTTTAAGGGGGGGGGGTGTGACGACCCCTGCTTTAAGGTCTCCTGTGGTGTGTGTGTATGGCCCTTTAATGTTCCTCCTCTGCTTGTGTCCGTCTGATTGAGGACACCTGACGCCCTGATTGAGGACACCTGACGCCCTGATTGAGGACACCTGACGCCCTGATTGAGGACACCTGACGGCTGGCAGAGGATTAAGAGGCCTGAGCCAGAGTCTCGATCTCTCTCTCCCGCAGAGGACCTGACCTCGGAGCAGCCACGTCGCTTCGTCTTTTGTTTTTCCTTTGTGTTAGTTTTTGGTTTACGTTAAGCTTCTGTTAATAAATATATTTTTCATATATGTTCTCGTCCTTCCCACGCTTTTTGTTATGGCTAAGAGCCAGGCCATGACAGTATGTATGTATTTGTGTATAGATGTTGCAACTATGCAGAGCTTTAGCAATACTGTATGTAACTATGGTCATGCTAATAAAGCTGTTGAATTGAATTGAATTAAAATGAATTTATTTGACTGCAGAGAAACACTGAACATCTGAAACATAAAATACAGCAGGAAGTTGTTACAACACATCTCTTAATAATAAACAATGTTTTTATATCTGCATAATTTCTGATGCTGCAGAGTTTCTGGTGATGATGGAGAGGTCTGTCCCTGCAAGGCCACCGTAGAAACCGTTTCAAGATTATATTTGGTGTTACTTTTAAAAATAAAACTCTAAAATAATCAAATATGAAAAATTGAGTTCACTTCATATTTTGGTGTGTTTTGTATTTTATTCCTATACCATATTTTTTATATTAATAAAAGTATGTTTGTTTGTTTGTTTGTAGCCTTTATTTAACCAGGTTAAAAAATCCCATTGAGATCAACGATCTCTTTTTCAAGGGAGACCTGCGGTACATTAGTTACACATAAAAACAAACAGAAAACAAAAGGACATCACAACATAATTACAGGGGTATAAGTAGTATTACAAATGCCCCTTCAATCACATTAGTATGCATAAAAAGTGACAGGTCACACCTGCCTCATCAGTACTACTACTTATGCTAATGAGCCCCTTTGATATGCTAATGAGCCCCTTTGTTCGAGGTGTTATCACATGTAGGTGTGATATTCCCCCATTGTAGTAGATCCTTTGTTGTGTAATCTAATTAGCCTTTGATGTCTGATCCCTTTGTCTATCCTTTTGATGTGAGGGGTGAGGTGTTTGTGACATGTAGGTGTGAACTCCCCATTGTAGTAGATCCTTTGTTGTGTAATCTAATTAGCCTTTGATGTCTGACCCCTTTGTTGTCTAATCTAATTATCCTTTGATGTGAGGGGTGAGGTGTTTGTAACATGTAGGTGTGAACTCCCCATTGTAGTAGATCCTTTGTTGTGTAATCTAATTAGCCTTTGATGTCTGCCCCCTTGATGTCTATCCTTTGATGTGAGGGGTGAGGTGTTTGTAACATGTAGGTGTGATATTCTCCCTTGTAGTAGATCCTTTGATGTCTAATCTAATTAGCCTTTGATGTATGTCCTTTGATGTGAGGGTGGTGAGATGTTGTAACATGTCTCGCACTCCATCCCCCTCGCACCCCTTCCTGTCACCCCATCCCCCTCGCACCCCGTCCCCCTCGCACCCCTTCCTTTTGCTGTGATGTCAGAAGATAGAGGTGGGGATGGAGCTAGGTAAAAAAAAAGAAATCCGTGCAAACTAGATAAAAAGCCAGTCATTTCCACTCACCAAGTCACCTAAACTTTCAAAAACGAAAATGGCAAAGAGACGCATCGATATGGGTTTAATCAGTGAGACGCCTGTGACAACTTACCGCCATCCGTCGGGAGCTCCAGTCAAGAAACGGACGCAGTATCTGTGCCGGGTTCAGACCCTCCGTCGGAAGCTCTTCATGAAAAATGGAGTCTGGATGTGTGAGACTGTCTCCCCTCACACCCCCTCCCTCCCCCTCCCCTCCCCCCTGCCCGTCACCTCCTGATGTGGCTATCAGCCATTAATTTTCACTCACCAAGTCACCTAAAACGTTTATTGTCCTCTCTAAATTAGATTAGTTTTAATATGATTTGTGTTAACTATGGATGTGCTCTTAAGTTGTAGGGCTTGTGAACTAATGTTTAATTATTTTACTAACTACAACAAAGTCTCTTTGAGAGGAAAATAATAATTTAAAGATCTTAATGACCCCCTGATCTTGTCTTTTTATTGTTTAATTACTTCACACAACTATTAATGAATCCCTATATGAAGTTACATGAGGCTACATTTACTGGTGTTGAGCCCTGGATGATGAAAATAATCTAAGTGTCATGTTAGGGGGACATTACGGAACTCAGGAGCCCGCCCTTGGAGGCTTGGAGAGTGGATAAAGAGAGCTGTATTTACTGGTGTTGAGCCCTGGATGTTAGGATTATGTTTTAAACAGGACCCAGGCGCAGGCAATGACTGGAGATGTTTAAAAGGTTTATTGTTCTGAGACTCAGGCGGGTTTGGAGACTATGGAGGTCCGGAGTGGAGGTAGGCAGTTCAGGCTGGACTGAGAACAGGGCAGGCAGGTATGGTGAAGGAAGAAGCAGGCAGGTTGGCTGGAAGCTCTGGTGGCCGATGGCTGAGGGATCGTACTGGAAGTACAAGGAGAAACTAATTACAAAAAGTACAGAATAACACGCAGACAGGATAACTGAAATGAGCAGCCAGGAGGATGCAATACCACTGGTGTAGAAAACAATCTGGCGGTGAGTTGCTGGGAGACTGGAGTAGATATGCTGTGTCTTGATTGGATTGATGAGGGACAGCTGAGCCGGTCGGCCAGGTGAGTGCAATCAGGCTGCTGCCTGCAAGGGAAACCACACCCCCTCCACACACACAGGGGAACAAACAGGGACACACAGGGACACAGTTTGGGCCGTGACAGTACCCCCCCCTCAACGGGAGCCTCCAGGCGAACCACCAGGCTTGTCTGGGTGGTCTCTGTGAAAGTCCCGAATGAGAGAGGGACCTAGAATGAGCTTGCGGGACACCCAGCTCCTCTCCTCAGGACCATAACCCTCCCAATCGACCAGATACTGGTACCCACGGCCCCGGCGGCGAATGTCCAACAGCCGCCGGACCGTGTAGGCCGGGTGGTCATCAATAACAAGGGTGGGTGGAGGGGAGATGGCTGGAGGGCACAAAGGGCTGGAAAACACTGGTTTCAACTGGGACACATGAAAGGTAGGGTGAATTCTCATGGAGGGAGGCAGCTTGAGTCTAACAGCAGATGGATTGATTATGCGCTCGATCACATAGGGACCAATGAAGCGTGGTTTCAACTTCTTAGACTCAGCTTGTAAAGAAATATTTTTAGATGAAAGCCAAACTTTCTGACCTGGTTGGAACTGGGGAGCTGCGGTCCGGTAGCGGTTTGCAATATGCCGATTGCGTTCAGCGGAGCGGAGAAGGGCAGAGCGGGCATCCTTCCAGATCCTCCGACAACGACGGAGATGGGCTTGGACAGAGGGAACTGCGATCTCGTCCTCTTGGGCTGGGAACAAAGGGGGTTGATATCCAAGAGAACATTCAAATGGGGACATACCGGTGGCAGCACTAGACAGTGAGTTATGAGCGTATTCAATCCAGGGCAGATGTAAACTCCAGGAGGTGGGATTCCGGGAGGTGACACAGCGAAGTGCAGCTCCAAGGTCCTGATTGGCTCTTTCGGCCTGCCCGTTAGTCTGCGGATGATAGCCTGAGGAGAGACTGACAGATGCTCCAAGTGCTCGACAGAATGCTTTCCATACCTGAGATATGAACTGTGGCCCTCGGTCGGAAACAATGTCTGTTGGAATGCCATGAAGCCGGACCACATGATTGACTAGGAGGTCAGCAGTTCCAGAGGCTGTGGGGAGTTTAGGAAGAGGCACAAAATGAACCGCTTTGGAAAAGCGATCGACAATAGTGAGAATGGTTGAGTTACCCTGTGAAACCGGGAGGCCGGTAACAAAGTCTAGGCCGATGTGACTCCAGGGACGACTAGGGACTGGGAGAGGCTGGAGTAGACCGATAGGAGCCTGGTGTGAAGACTTGCTACGGGCGCAGACAGTGCAGGCCAGCACAAAGGCTCGAGAGTCCGCTTCCATGGAAGGCCACCAGAAGTGTCGTCTCAGGAGGGACAGGGTCCGATTCACACCCAGGTGGCAGGCAAAGCGGGAAGCATGGGTCCATAGGAGAACCTGTGAGCAGACAGAGTCAGGTACAAACAAACGGTTATCTGGACCATTTCCTGGATCTGGCTGGTCTCTCTGTGCATTCCTCACTGAGTTCTCAATCTCCCATGTCACAGCGCCCACCACTCTGGTAGCAGGGATTATGGTGTCAGGAACTATGGGGTCCTGATCCACTGCAAACTGCCGGGACAATGCGTCAGGTTTAAGGTTTTTAGAACCAGGTCGGTAGGTAAGGGTGAAGTTGAACCTGCCAAAAAACAATGCCCAGCGTGCCTGACGGGAGTTTAGTCGTTTGGCAGTTTGTATGTAGACCAGGTTCCTGTGGTCTGTCCACACAATGAATGGATGTTCACAGCCTTCCAGCCAGTGCCTCCATTCTTCCAGCGCAAGCTTTACAGCAAGCAGCTCCCTGTTGCCAACATCATAGTTGCGCTCAGAGGTTGTCAGTCGTCGGGAAAAAAAAGCACAAGGGTGAAGCTTTTGATCGGAGACTGAGCGTTGTGATAGAACAGCCCCCACACCGGTGTTGGATGCATCAACCTCAACAATAAACTGAAGAGATGGGTCAGGATTCATAAGAATAGGAGCCGAGGTGAAACGTCTCTTCAGCTCAGAGAAGGCAGCCTCAGCCTGAGTAGTCCATGAGAAGGGGATTGCTGGGGAGGTGAGTTGGTTGAGAGGACCGGCAACACGACTGTAGTCTCTGATGAACCGGCGATAGAAATTTGCAAAGCCCAAAAAACGTTGGAGCTGCTTCCTGGTGGAAGGTTTGGGCCATTGTGCCACTGCTTGTACCTTCTCTGGGTCTGTTCTCACCTGACCTTGCTCAATGATGTAGCCCAGGAAGTCCACTGAATCCACGTGAAATTTGCATTTCTCTACTTTGACAAACAGCTTGTTCTCGAGGAGCCTTTGTAGAACCTGCTGCACATGTTGGGTGTGTTCCTCCATGGTCTGTGAGAATATCAGAATATCATCCAGATACACAAATACTGAACGGTTCAGGAAGTCACGGAGGACATCGTTCACAAGAGCCTGGAAGACAGCTGGGGCATTAGTGAGTCCAAAGGGCATCACTAGATACTCGAAATGGCCTAGTGGGGTGTTGAATGCGGTCTTCCACTCGTCTCCTTGACGTATGCGGACCAGGTGGTAAGCATTCCTGAGGTCGAGTTTCGAGAAAATGGTGGCCTTCTGTAGGGGTTCGAAGGCTGAATTGATGAGGGGCAGTGGATACTTGTTCTTGATGGTGATGTTGTTAAGGCCCCGGTAGTCAATGCAGGGGCGCAGGGAGCGGTCTTTCTTGGATACAAAGAAGAAGCCTGCTCCGACGGGGGAAGAAGAGGGTCTTATGATGCCAGCAGCGAGTGAGTCTTTGATGTACGTCTCCATGGCCTCACGCTCAGTTCGGGACAAGTTAAACAGGCGACTGGATGGGAGAGATGCCCCAGGAAGAAGATCTATTGTGCAGTCGTAAGGGCGATGAGGGGGCAGAAAAAGGGCTCGCTGCTTGCTGAAAACCTCTCCCAGGCTATGATAAACCGGAGGGACAGCGGACAAGTTGAGTGGCTCCTGCTGAACTGGGGGAATACCGACCTCTGCTGGGGGAATTGCAGACCGCAGGCATGAAGAGTGACAAAAGGTACTCCAACTCCTTACTTGATTCTCCGACCAGTCTATGTGGGGGTTATGCAGTCTTAACCATGGCTGGCCCAGAACTAGGGGTGTGTGAGGGGAGGACATGACGTGGAACTGAATCATTTCATGGTGATTACCGGACAGGACGAGATGTAGGGGTTCGGTGACATGGGTAACGTGTGCCAGGAGCTTCCCATTCAGACCTCGAGCATTGAGAGGAGCTGTCAGAGGTTGAGTTGAGATGCCGGCTGAGGCAACCAGTTGGGCATCCAAAAAGCTCTCATCAGCCCCAGAGTCCAGTAGGACAGGCAGAGAGAGAGACTGTTGGTTTAACAACAGTGTGGCTTCAAGTGGCTTGCGGGTCTGGGGGGTTGAGGAAGAAACAGCCTTGCTCACCAGTATCCCCACCTTTACTGGCGAGCACCCTCTTTTGGGCGCTGGGGGCATGTGTCCACGAAATGACCGGAGTGAGCACAGTAGACACAAAGTCCTTCTCTTATTCTCCGGAGACGTTCTTGGGGAGTGAGTCGGGCTCTGCCTAGCTGCATCGGTTCCTCTGAAGACAGGAGAGGAGAAAAGACTTCAGATGGGGCACTGGGACTTGGGAAAGTTTCCGACCCGAATCTTGCGAGAGGAGACGAGACAGGGCGAGAGTGGAGTGACCCAGGAGATCGGCTGGCTCTTTCCCTACGGCGCTCCCTAAGGCGATTATCCAGTCTTATGGCTAGAGAGACCAACTCATCCAAGTTAGCTGATTCGTCCCTCACTGCTAACTCATCCTTAACCGAATCAGTTAGCCCTGTTTGAAAAACCCCTTGAAGCGCTGTGTCATTCCAACCCGCCTCTGCAGCTAAGGTCCTAAATTCCACTGAGTATTCGGCTACACTACGGGAGCCCTGTCGCAGTGAGAGGAGGCGTTTAGTAGCGTCCCTACCGCTGACGGGGTGGTGGAATACTTTCTTCATTTCCTCTACAAACTCTGGATAAGAATTACAAAGGTTGGACTGACTCTCCCATACAGCTGATGCCCAGGCTAGGGCGCTACCTGTAAGTAAACCTATCATATAACAAATCTTAGCTCTGTCGTTAGCATAAGTAGACGGCTGCTGCTCAAACACAAGAGAACACTGCATTATGAAAGACTTACATGTCCCTAAGGCACCTGCGTACCGCTCTGGAGTGGGAATATTAGGCTCACGTGAAGGGAGAGCGGGCTGGGCTGGAACCGGTGCTAACTCTTGTGGGGGAGCTGGATCTTCAGGAGCAGGCGGAGCAAGATGAGTTGAAACCAGGTTGAGGTGATGTCCCATCTGTGCTACGTTGGCAGCTAGTGATGCAAGGTTATCCATAACCTCTCTGAGCATCTGGTCATGCCGGCCCACGAGGACGCCTTGGTTGGAGAGAGCCTCACGAATTGGGTCCGAGCCTGCTGGGTCCATGGTGGCCAGATTGTTCTGTTAGGATTATGTTTTAAACAGGACCCAGGCGCAGGCAATGACTGGAGATGTTTAAAAGGTTTATTGTTCTGAGACTCAGGCGGGTTTGGAGACTATGGAGGTCCGGAGTGGAGGTAGGCAGTTCAGGCTGGACTGAGAACAGGGCAGGCAGGTATGGTGAAGGAAGAAGCAGGCAGGTTGGCTGGAAGCTCTGGTGGCCGATGGCTGAGGGATCGTACTGGAAGTACAAGGAGAAACTAATTACAAAAAGTACAGAATAACACGCAGACAGGATAACTGAAATGAGCAGCCAGGAGGATGCAATACCACTGGTGTAGAAAACAATCTGGCGGTGAGTTGCTGGGAGACTGGAGTAGATATGCTGTGTCTTGATTGGATTGATGAGGGACAGCTGAGCCGGTCGGCCAGGTGAGTGCAATCAGGCTGCTGCCTGCAAGGGAAACCACACCCCCTCCACACACACACAGGGGAACAAACAGGGACACACAGGGACACAGTTTGGGCCGTGACACTGGATGATGTAAATAGTCCAAATGCCATGGTAGGGGGGCATTACGGAACTCAGGAGTCCGCCCTTTGAGGCGTTGTTAACATTAATGCTTTTGTTTTTGTTACTAAGGTACTTTTTTAGATACACTTTTGAAGTGAGCAACACTTTACAACTGGTAGAAAGTTAAGTACTTTTGTATGGAATTGGGTTTTCTTTAGAGCTGTTTTCAGTGAGACAATGCAGTTTCTGATAATTTTAAGTTTCAAGTTTCAAGGCTTTATGGCATATGCCCATTAGCTACAGTGTAGATATGTCAATGAAAAACATAGGTCACAGGCTCCTCCAACAGTGCAACAAATTATATATATATATATATATATATATATATATATATATATATATAGAGCACATAAAACAGATAAAATACTGTAATTTGTGCGTAATTCTCTCACAAAGGAACTGTAAGATACACGTTTATGTATGGAAAACTTTATAACTTGGTAAAATATTCATTCATTTGTAATGAATTACTTGACTAACATTACTTTTTTTTAAATATATGTTTTTAGATGCTTTACTTTTGATTTCTTTCATGTTATTTTAACACATTACTTTTTTCATATTTTTCAACATACTGTGATATATATATATTTTTTTTCTCTCCATTATATTTTTGAATATACAGTGATTTTTATCAAAATACAACATACAACTATTACATTATACAATATTACGACTTTTTGCGATATTTTCAACACAATATACTTTTTTGTAGGGCTTCAGGATATTTGGCATGTCATGCATAAAACCGGTGTCATCTTTCCTGAAACTGACGTGCTGTCCGTTTTACAAACAAGTTATCTTTCTGCTTCTTCACCCTCTGAATTTTCCTCCCCCGTCTCTCTTCCTTCAGCCATCACAACAACAATTAAGTCAGATCTGTGAAATTAAACACCTCTTTCCCAAAGCGTGACTTCCCTATTGAGGGAGTGGGGCAGTAGGGCCTAACCCGATTGGCCAAATATACTAACATGCAGAACGTATGGTATGTTTGAAAAAAGACTAACCATCTATCCAGTTCAAGCTGTCTTTAAGATGTGACATTGCGCTCTGACTTTTTCCCCGTAAAATCATGACAAACTATTACTTATTCTTAACTTTGACCTCTTGCTGCTTGGTTGAAAATGATAGATGAAAAATAACTTCTTAAAAAGAGTCAAACAGCGAGGGACATTATACGGGTGAAAGAAACTCTCATTTCTACAGATGACTCCCCCACTCAACGCAATAAGTCCCACCCCAATCAGCAAATCATCCAAAACTAAGGACCCCCCTAAGACGACCGTTGAAAACTAGCCATGGATCTGAGAAAAAACAAGTCTGATGTAGCCTACCCTTATTATCACCAGGATAACGGATATGGGCTTAATGACTGGATGTTACAAAGTAAGGGAGAGGATGTTCCCGAAGAAGAGCTTCCCTCTATATCATATCCGTGTAAGGTCTTTAGGACAAAAGAGGACTATGATAAAATGACATATGAAGAATACCTTTCTTTAAAAGATGGTATTATAGATAACCTTTATAGAAACAATATATCTCATACTACTCGCCAAGATCGCAAACGACAATTAGCAGAAAAGAAAAGCAAAAGTAAAGAAAACCGAAGAAAAAGAAAAAGCAAAATGAAAAGGAGAAGAAAAATGAAAAGCAAATGCGGATTGCGAATGAAAAGAAAAGGGACAATAGGACGGAAAAAGACAAAAAGAAGGAAGGTGAAAAGAAAAAGGAACAAAGTGAAGAAATTTCAACTAACTATAGAGGATGCTGATAGTGTTGTAGAGCCATTACCGGATCATAATAATCTTATAGATCATCTACCGCTAACCGACTGCTGCGAATGTGTTGAACAAATACCAAAAGCAATGGCAGAGCTTTGCTTCAATATAATGAGAGAAAAAGCACGATACTATGGAATTGCCCAAATTGGCGACAGTGCCAGAACATGTATTAAAAGACTGTTGGAGGATCTCTATTCTAGTATCGGTTGTCATTACAGCGAAGGATATGCCAAAACGTGTGATGACATAGACAAAGCTTTTGAAGACAATTATATGGTACCCGTCCTTACAGCTAAACAAATCCTATGCCAGGTATTCAACAGACCACAAGAAGCACAAGAAGCCCCAGAAAGGATTACATTCAGAGCTAATAATGGTGAAACCGAAGAAGAAGCAAAGCAGATTATAATCGTTGCGGGTGAAAGGATAGAGAATTTGCAAGTGATGTTAATGCACTTATCTGATATAAAAAATGCATTCATTTACTTCCAAGAGACCCCTAAACATCTACTTGGGCAATGTGAATTGAACGATAAACCGATCACTGTAAATGAAACGCGGAGAGAAGCAGCAGTGCAAATCGTTAAGTCTATTACCTTGTATGCACTACGACATTAACTTGGTCAAATGTAATATGTCTTTCTGAAAATGTGGCGAATGGTGTGTTTTTCAATTAAGCAACCATAACAAATGAAAATGTGTTTTATTTTTGCTTTCATATATAGTAATAGTATTAACTCCTTTGACTAGACTGTACTAAAATAAGACGTTTCACTGTTAAATAAAAATGGAAGTAGAAAATCGAGGTAATGATGAGGTTCGTTATGTATCCAGTAACTATGAACAGCAGTTAGCATGTTATTTAACCCTTTAACTCTAATAGACAAATCTAAAATAGCCTCTAGCTTATCTAAGTTTGTGATTTTAACACTTATTCACTGACACAAGGCAGATTTTGGCTTTTTTCTCATGTCAAGATACTTTTTGACACACTTTGAGGTATGCAAAACTTTTAAAAACACTTGTACAGTTAAATAATGTAGGTTTTCTCTGATATTTTAGTTATTTTCAGCTACCAAGATACTTTTTTGATACACTTTAATGCAGTGGTTCTCAACTGGTCAGGCCTTGGGACCCACTTTTTACTTGGTCAATACATCGCGACCCAACATTTTGAAGCACTCAAATCTATTCAACAAAAAATCGTGCTGTAATATATACGCTTTTGAGCATACAATATTAATAAAAGTGAAGTACAGTGCATATATCCCTTATATCCCTTCATAGAACTAAAGTATGCTTTTAAAACAGGTTTAATGAGATGATGGAATCAAAGCTGAACTATATAAAAAGGCACACATGCTGAAACCCAACCCCAGCAGGGGGGTCTGGGGGGATTCTCCCCCAGGAGATTTTTAGAAATACTAACATAAACTACGCATTCTGGTACACTCTGAGAAGAAAATCGGGCCTTCAAAATAAAAGTTTGACTTTTTCCCCAAAAAAAAAAGAAGAAAAATTCCAATTTTTTTTTTCAAATTTTTTTTCTTCACTCACACATCCGCGACCCACTCGAAACGGGTCCGCGACCCACTTTTGGGTCGCGACCCACCAGTTGAGAACCACTGCTTTAATGTAGGAACATTTGGCAACTGGTAGAATGTCAATTATTTTGTAATAAAATGTATTTTCTTAAAGACTGTGACTCTAAAAGGGGAAGTTTTATTTTTTTTCTCCCGTTGTCTTTCACTTACTTTTTGGATACAGTTTTATGTATGACAACTTTACAACTGGTAGAAAGTTAAGTACTTTTTCTGAACAGATTTTCTTTAAGACTGTGACTCTTAAAGGTAAGACAATCCAGTTTTATGGAAGTAACTTAAATTATTTTTTTTTGTTTTTTCTCCTACAAAGATACTTATAGTTACACTTTAATGGATGCAAAACTTTATAACTTGGTAAAATATTCATTATTTTGTAATGAATTGAGTTTTCTTTTTTTGTTTTTGTTTTTCAACATACTATTGTACACAATGACTTTTCCATATATATATATATATTTTTTTTTCAGACAAACTATACTTTTGACTTTTTCCGTAAAATCGTGACAAACTATTACTTATTCTTACATTTGACCTCTTGCTGCTTGGTTGGAAATGATAGATGAAAAAGCTACAAAGCTTAAAGAACTTTTCTAAAAACTCTCAATTCTACAGATGAATCCCCCCACTCAACGCAATAAGTCCACCCCCCATTCAGCAAATCATCTAAAACGAAGGACCCCACTAAGACGCCCGTTGAAAACTAGCCAGGGATCTGAGAAAAACCAAGTCTCCCCCCCGCGAGTTGCAGCCAGGAACAAACTCCTGGACTACTATCGTCACCACCATTGTGGACACCCAAATCTTGCAATACTACAGCTGCTGATGTTACTCCTGGGGCCAAGACGTCTCTGTTTTTGAACATAGTGAAATCGGAGTTGGTTGATATTCTGGAGAGGGGTGCTGCATCGGTACAGAGAAAAAATCTGCAATGGATGCCGAGTCAGTCACCCCGGCCAGAGGCAACACGATTGTGTGAATGACATTCCAGAATATTTCTTCAGAAACAATTACAACGCGTTAATGAAAAAGACTTTGGCTCGCCGACTTCATTACTGCGATTGACCAGAGTCTTAATGATATAAACATTTACGCGGCTGAATGGAGGATCCAAGGCGCTTCGGAGGCTTTTCTGCACAATCTCAAAACTGCAGACGCCTCAAGGAGAGACTTGAAAAGATCCATGCCGAGCTGGATGGAGAGGAAGAAGACTAATAACCAGCGGTTGATTGAAGCCGGGGATTTCTTTTTTTTCCGATACTTTGACTTTTCTTTAAACTAAAATAAAAATGGGTAACTACTATGGAAAACAATCTGTATTTATCTATCAGAATGCAGTCAATAACTGTTTAATAAGTGTGTTGTTGATGACGATTGAAAACAGAATGAGTAGTGATCCCCGTGTAAACAGAACAGCTGAATTTTGTAAACTAGAAGACATTTTGGATATCGTTCATTCTGGCAGTACTATTCCGGGTCATTGGGAAACGATTGTAAACGAAACATTTAAAGTGGTACTGGAATCTTCATTTTCCGAAACATTCTGTAACATTACCGAAGAAATGAAACAAACACCAAAAGTGTATCATGTGCTCGCATTGTATGCTCTGTTTGTAGATGTAATGCATCTTTGTGTCAAAAACAGCATACACATGAATACTTTGGCCGAAGTGCAAAAACTCCATTATAATATTTCCCTTCATCTGGGGGATTCTGTGCTGGAGAAGATCCTGGGGATGTTGCAATCAGTATAAATGTATTATTGATTCCTATGGGGTGAAAACAATAAATTGTAAATATGAAATTCTGTAAATAAAAAAAGTGTTTTTTACATTTAAAAAAACTGTTGTCTTCAAATCATAGTATAGTATTTCCTACATATCATTTTTTTTAAAAGAGTCACAGTGTAGAATGTCCAAACATTTAATTTAAAAGTACTAGTATAGTATGTTAAAAGTATCTTGAAAAAAAGTATGTAGTTAAGAAATATATTATATAGTTTTGTCTGCAATGTCAGTATAGGATCTCTAATAAAAAAAAAAATGAGAAAGTCATAGTATAGTTTGACAAAAAGATCCTGAAAAAGTCATGACATTGTGTGTTGAAATGGTTTTGAATAAACACATCAGTATTTTAAAAAGTAAAATTGTATCAAGTGCATCAGACAACTCAAATTACTCCATTTGAACCATATTATAAATAAGTAAAGAATGGTCATAGTATATAGCAGGGCTGTTTAATAGTTTTCTCTGTGTCAGTGTTTTTGTGTTTCAGTGTTTTGTGTTTTGTGTGTCAGTGTTTCAGTGTTTTGTGTTTTTGTGTGTCAGTGTGTCAGTGTTTCAGTGTTTTGTGTTTTTGTGTGTCAGTGTTTCAGTGTTTTTGTGTTTCAGTGTTTCAGTGTTTTAGTGTTTTCAGTGTTTCAGTGTTTCAATGTTTCAGTGTTTTGTGTGTCAGTGTTTCAGTGTTTCAGTGTTTTAGTGTTTTCAGTGTTTCAGTGTTTTAGGGTGTCAGTGTTTCAGTGTTTTGTGTTTTGTGTGTCAGTGTTTCAGTGTTTCAGTGTTTTTGTGTTTCAGTGTTTCAGTGCTTCAGTGTTTCAGTGTTTTCAGTATTTCAGTGTTTTTGTGTGTCAGTGTTTTCAGTGTGTCAGTGTGTCAGTGTCTCAGTGTTTCAGTGTTTTCAGTGTTTCAGTATTTCAGTGTTTCAGTGTTTTGTGTGTCAGTGTTTCAGTGTTTCTGTGTTTCAGTGTTTCAGTTTTTTGTGTGTCAGTGTTTCAGTGTTTTGTGTGTCAGTGTGTCAGTGTTTACAGCTTTTCTTTGCTCTGATCAATCCCCAGGGATCCTCCCCTGGAAGGAATATAGCAGGATGAGAGAAAAACATTTAAAAAAACGTATCTTAGAAGTGGCTATAGCATTTGATGCAATTCTAAAAGATAGTCAGATTCCTAAAAAGTTACAAACGGATGCTGGAAAAGAATTATTTGTTTCTTCAGCAAGGCTTCAAAAATCTTGTTAAATAATTCTTTTCCAGCATCCGTTTGTAACTTTTTAGGAATCTGACTATCTTTTAGAATTGCATCAAATGCTATAGCCACTTCTAAGATACGTTTTTTTTAATGTTTTTGGACTATTTACATCATCCAGGGCTCAACACCAGTAAATACAGCTCTCTTTATCCACTCTCCAAGCCTCCAAGGGCGGGCTCCTGAGTTCCGTAATGTCCCCCTAACATGACACTTAGATTATTTTCATCATCCAGGGCTCAACACCAGTAAATGTAGCCTCATGTAACTTCATATAGGGATTCATTAATAGTTGTGTGAAGTAATTAAACAATAAAAAGACAAGATCAGGGGGTCATTAAGATCTTTAAATTATTATTTTCCTCTCAAAGAGACTTTGTTGTAGTTAGTAAAATAATTAAACATTAGTTCACAAGCCCTACAACTTAAGAGCACATCCATAGTTAACACAAATCATATTAAAACTAATCTAATTTAGAGAGGACAATAAACGTTTTAGGTGACTTGGTGAGTGAAAATTAATGGCTGATAGCCACATCAGGAGGTGACGGGCAGGGGGGAGGGGAGGGGGAGGGAGGGGGTGTGAGGGGAGACAGTCTCACACATCCAGACTCCATTTTTCATGAAGAGCTTCCGACGGAGGGTCTGAACCCGGCACAGATACTGCGTCCGTTTCTTGACTGGAGCTCCCGACGGATGGCGGTAAGTTGTCACAGGCGTCTCACTGATTAAACCCATATCGATGCGTCTCTTTGCCATTTTCGTTTTTGAAAGTTTAGGTGACTTGGTGAGTGGAAATGACTGGCTTTTTATCTAGTTTGCACGGATTTCTTTTTTTTTACCTAGCTCCATCCCCACCTCTATCTTCTGACATCACAGCAAAAGGAAGGGGGGAAGGGGTGAGAGGGGGACGGGGTGCGAGGGGGATGGGGTGACAGGAAGGGGTGAGAGGGGGACGGGGGTGCGAGGGGGATGGAGTGCGAGACATGTTACAACATCTCACCACCCTCACATCAAAGGACATACATCAAAGGCTAATTAGATTAGACATCAAAGAATCTACTACAAGGGAGAATATCACACCTACATGTTACAAACACCTCACCCCTCACATCAAAGGATAGACATCAAGGGGGCAGACATCAAAGGCTAATTAGATTACACATCAAAGGATCTACTACAATGGGGAGTTCACACCTACATGTTACAAACACCTCACCCCTCACATCAAAGTATAATTAGATTAGACAACAAAGGGGTCAGACATCAAAGGCTAATTAGATTACACAACAAAGGATCTACTACAATGGGGAGTTCACACCTACATGTCACAAACACCTCACCCCTCACATCAAAAGGATAGACAACAAAGGGATCAGACATCAAAGGCTAATTAGATTACACAACAAAGGATCTACTACAATGGGGGAATATCACACCTACATGTGATAACACCTCGAACAAAGGGGCTCATTAGCATATCAAAGGGGCTCATTAGCATAAGTAGTAGTACTGATGAGGCAGGTGTGACCTGTCACTTTTTATGCATACTAATGTGATTGAAGGGGCATTTGTAATACTACTGGTATACATTAGCAACCTATTTACAGTGACAGGTATCCAATAACATTTCATCCAGCCGTGCTTTAAAATGATGCAAGGGAATCAAAATGCTCAGTGTCAATGTTTTTTGCATAGTGTTCCAAGCTAGAGGAGCAGCGCACATAAAAGCTTTAGTACCTAAAACAGTCCTAGCACTTGGCACATGTAATAAGAACACATCCTGGGATCTCAGGCAATAGCTACTTGCCACTCTCCGTGAGATCAACGAGCATATATAAGTCGGTAGTTTACCCAGCATGGCTTTATATATGAATATGTACCAATGACTGAGCCTCCGACCAGTAAGTGAAGGCAGACCTGCCTTGGCATACAGGGTACAGTGATGAGTAAGTGCTTTACAGTTAGTAACAAATCTCAGAGCACTGTGATAGGCGGCATCTAACCTTTCCAGGCAATGGGCAGGTGCATTCATATAGATCAAATCACCATAGTCTAGCACAGGTAAAAAGGTTACAGTGACTAGCCTTTTTCTGGCTTCAAAAGAGAAACAGGACTTGTTTCTGAAAAAGAAACCTAGTCTAACCCTCAGCTTTTTAAGCAGATTAGTGACCTGAAGTTTAAAAGTAAGACAATCATCAAGCCAGATACCAAGGTATTTATAACAGCTAACCACTTGGAGTACTTGTCCTTGCATAGTCACAATATCCAAAGCAGTCTCTGGAGTCTTTTTAGCTTTAGAAAAGAGCATTACCTTGGTTTTCTCAACATTTAAAAGAAGCTTTAGTTCAGAGAGCTGAGTCTGAATAATGTTAAAAACAGCCTGTAATTTAACAACCGCCTCCTTAATGGAGGGACCTGCACAGTACATCACGGTATCATCCGCATAAAAATGTAAAGTAGCTTCATCCACATTTTCACCTAAACTATTGATATAGATGGAGAATAAAAGTGGACCTAAAACAGAACCTTGAGGAACACCATTAGCAATGTTCAACCACTCAGAGGACAGCCCATCAAAGTGAACACATTGGGACCTTTCAGAGAGGTAGTTCACAAACCACCCCACTGCATGGCTGGATAAGCCAATACTGAGTAGCCTCTGCTTTAAGATGCGATGATCGACGGTATCAAACGCTTTGGAAAGATCAATAAATAGAGCTGCACAACTCTACTTTTTATCTAAAATACTCGTAATGTCATTCACCACTTTCATTGTGGCAGTGATGGTGCTATGTTGCTTTCTGAAGCCTGACTGATGTTTAGACAGGATGTCATTGTTACATAAAAACACCTTTACCTGCTCACTCACTTGGCGTTCAAGCACCTTAGCCAGAACTGACAATTTCGAGATTGGCCTATAGTTATTTAAAACAGTTGCCTCCCCTCCTTTTAGCAAAGGCAGGACATACGCTGACTTCCACAGTTTTGGAATTGTGTTTGTGCTGAGGGAGAGGTTAAAAAGAGAAGTGAGAGGTGGAGCAATACAATCTGCAGCTATCTTTAAAAAGAAAGGTTCTACGTTGTCCGGGCCAGCCGGTTTCTTAGGATCTAACTTAGATAATGCTTCATGAACAACATTTACAGTAAAAGGAGTAAAACTGAAAGGGTTTTCCAGACCACATTGTTCAGAGTCACAGACTGTGGTGTTCACAGAAGCAGAGTTAGTCACAGAATCAAACAGAGAGCCACAGGACACAAAATGCTCATTAAAGCAATTTAACATAGTAGCCCTGTCCGATATAGAGCCAGATGCTGTGGTAATGCACGGAGGTAGCTCATTTCGGATCTCACCGGTGGATATCGATTTTATGGCTTTCCAAAATTTCCTAGGATTATTTAGGTTTTCTGTAGTAACTGACAAATAGTACTTCGACTTAGCACTTTTGACCTGTGAAGTGAAGCTATTTCTTAGCTGCCTAAAACGCAGCCATTCTACCTCTGAGCCTGATTTCCTAGCCTTTGCCCAGGCCTTGTTTCTCTCATGCAGGAGACTGGACAGTTCAGCAGGAAACCAAGGATTGTCTCGTCCCTTTACTCTAAATGTACGTAGGGGTGCATGTCTATCAATGATCTCCATAAAACCAAGATACAAATAAGACCATGCAGTTCTACATCAGCACACAGATCGATTTTTCCCCAATCAAACCCAAACAGATCATGAACAAAACCCTGCTCCACAAAATGTTTTATGTGTCTCTTAATAATAATACGAGGTTTAACCTTTTGGACCTTAGTGTCCCTAATTGTGTCTACAACACCGTGGTCACTCACATCATTTGCAAATACTCCCACAGATGAGTATTTATAGGGAACATTAGTTAGAATGAGATCAATTAGGGAGGATTTATTAGGGGACTTAATGTTAGGGCGAGTAGGACTGTCAACAATCTGAGTAACATTCAGAGAGATACAAAGGTTTTTAAAATCCTCTGATACTGCAGTTAACCAGTCCCAGTTAAAATCTCCAAGTAGCACTATTTCCTTATAGTCTAGTTGCAATAAAAGTTTTGCTAGTGAAGACAAGGAGTCCTTGACAGCTGAGGGGGTCTGTAACACCCCACCACCATGACTTGTTGCCCCTTTGCCACTTCTATATTTAAGGCTAAAAATTCGAATTGCTTACTGATAGATTTGGAAACTAATGTGGTTACACTGAACTTATTCTTAACATAAATGGCAACGCCACCACCTTTATTAGGCCGGTCGGTACGATACACATTATAACCATTTAAGGATATGCCAAAATAGTTTTATTTAGCCATGTTTCTGATAAAACAATGACGTCAGCGTCAGTCGAGCTTGCCCAAATGCGGACAAAATCTAGTTTACCTAACAGACTGCGCACATTCAAGTGGATGAAACCCAACCCAGACCTAGCTTTAAAATCAGCAGGAGTAGCGATCTGACTACTACTACTGGTCGGACCAGGGTTAGGTTGAACATTTCCTGACAGTAATAACAACAAAAAAAACAGGCATCTTTTCCTCTTAATCGACACACATACATTATCATCTACTTTAGAATCACCGGAAAAGTCTGCGAGAGTGTGATTAGAGTTTAAGAAGCAGTCCTGAAGTACCATCATCGCAGGCAAACAAAAAAGACAAACATATTTTGTCAAGGCAACCGGTAACTGTTTGTGTAACACATCCGACCCTTTGCAGGGGATGCCCACTGCGGGTGGCAGAACAGACCTGAATCCAGTAGACTTCTCAGAATGACTAGAGATCTTCTCATAGTCCAGAACAGTTAACAGGCACAGCAGAATCACGATATGGGCAATTTTCCCAGCCCAGCACACAGTATCCGCGATGTTCCTGGGGCAAAAATCCTCCTCCTCACAGCAGCAAAAGGACAGGCGAAAGCAGCAGCGTGGAAGCGCTCCGGTCTCTCCGTGGTATCTCCGGGGTAAAAGGTCTCCTCAGCAAAGCAGCACACGACACTGCAGCACACGACAGGTGGGAGCAGGCCTCCGCAACAGCAGAACCAGGACAGGTGGAAAGCAGGCCCCAGCCGCGGCAAATCCTCCTCCGCACAGCAGCACACGCCCGGTGGAAGCAGGCCCCAGCCCGAAGCGTGGAGCCACTCCGTCTCACCGCGATGTCTCCGGGATAAAATCCTCCTCAGTACAGCCGTACTCTACAGGTGGGAGCAGGCCTCCGCAGATCGTAGATGACCTGATTGTGGTTTCAGTAGTGTGTAGGATTCAGGCCTCTGTCTGTCGGTCTGTCGGCTAGCCTTTGACGATATATCCAATCGTATTTACATTGAATACCCGTCTTTAGCCACACAAAGTAATGTTATATCATTATTAGAAGTTACCAGAAACTGCAGAAATCACTGAAATGTTTGGTCTCTGAGCCCAACCCATGAGCTGCGTTAGCGAGCGGCTTGGTGGCCACCTGTTCCAATCAGTGTGGCGTTCAGGAGTTCCTCGAGCAATGAAATCTTGCAGTAGTCGGCGGCTGCCAGTATGTTTATAAATGTTAAATGTTTAAATATGATGTGGCTATTTTTTGTATTATTATTTTTTATTTTGCAGCACACGTTTTGTAGTTCCTGCATTAATTGTACAAACAGCATTAATCTTATTAACATATTTTAGGGTTTCATTATCGAATTATCTCGTGGAATAAATGGGTTAATAGAAGGATTAAGCAACATAAAAATATCCGTGTTTTTTAATAATGAACGTGAACTGGAGGTTTTTCCATGAAAGCTGCCGGTTAAAGTCTAACGGACAAACACACCAACGTCCGCCGACACACACTGACAAACAAACACACCAACGTCCGCCTACACACACTGACAAACACACACACACACACACACACACACACACACACACACACACACACACACACACACACACACACACACACACACATACTGTAGACACACACACACACACAAACACACACAAACACACACGCACACACACACACACACACACACACACACACACACACACACACACACACACACACACACACAGACACACAAACACACATCCAAAGTCAAACCAGACCAAACATTTCCAGAATATTCAGACAGTGAGACGGTTTTTCAGTGCTACTAAAGTGCAGATTTCTTAATAAACTCAGTGCTAATATGTGTGTGTGTGAATGTGTGTGTGAATGTGTGTGTGTACAAAATATGAAGAGAGGACAGTTTGGTGTGTGTACGTGCTACTGAAGTGGAGAAAGGTGGAGAAATATGAGCAAAGTTGAGCATTTTATGGAATGAAGTTATAATATTTGGAGGAAAGAATTCAAAAATGGTGCAGTATTTAATATAAAAGGTTTTTAAAAGTCTTAATAAAAAACAGTTTTATTATGTAAAGGGACAATTTTTAGTAAAGGTCCTGTTCTGAAGTCTTTACACTGGTTCCTCACTGACACTAAGAAAGTGCATCACATCACTCCTGTTCTGAAGTCTTTACACTGGTTCCTCACTGCCACTAAGAAAGTGGATCACATCACTCCAGTTCTGAAGTCTTTACACTGGTTCCTCACTGACACTAAGAAAGTGGATCACATCACTCCAGTTCTGAAGTCTTTACACTGGTTCCTCACTGACACTAAGAAAGTGGATCACATCACTCCAGTTCTGAAGTCTTTACACTGGTTCCTCACTGACACTAAGAAAGTGGATCACATCACTCCTGTTCTGAAGTCTTTACACTGGTTCCTCACTGACACTAAGAAAGTGGATCACATCACTCCTGTTCTGAAGTCTTTACACTGGTTCCTCACTGACACTAAGAAAGTGGATCACATCAGTCCTGTTCTGAAGTCTTTACACTGGTTCCTCACTGACACTAAGAAAGTGCATCACATCACTCCAGTTCTGAAGTCTTTACACTGGTTCCTCACTGACACTAAGAAAGTGGATCACATCAGTCCTGTTCTGAAGTCTTTATACTGGTTCCTCACTAACACTAAGAAAGTGGATCACATCACTCCAGTTCTGAAGTCTTTACACTGGTTCCTCACTGACACTAAGAAAGTGGATCACATCACTCCTGTTCTGAAGTCTTTACACTGGTTCCTCACTGACACTAAGAAAGTGGATCACATCAGTCCTGTTCTGAAGTCTTTACACTGGTTCCTCACTGACACTAAGAAAGTGGATCACATCACTCCAGTTCTGAAGTCTTTACACTGGTTCCTCACTGACACAAAGAAAGTGGATCACATCACTCCAGTTCTGAAGTCTTTACACTGGTTCCTCACTGACACTAAGAAAGTGGATCAGTCCTGTTCTGAAGTCTTTACACTGGTTCCTCACTGACACTAAGAAAGTGGATCACATCACTCCTGTTCTGAAGTCTTTACACTGGTTCCTCACTGACACTAAGAAAGTGGATCACATCAGTCCTGTTCTGAAGTCTTACACTGGTTCCTCACTAACACTAAGAAAGTGGATCACATCACTCCAGTTCTGAAGTCTTTACACTGGTTCCTCACTGACACTAAGAAAGTGGATCACATCAGTCCTGTTCTGAAGTCTTTACACTGGTTCCTCACTAACACTAAGAAAGTGGATCACATCACTCCAGTTCTGAAGTCTTTACACTGGTTCCTCACTGACACTAAGAAAGTGGATCACATCACTCCAGTTCTGAAGTCTTTACACTGGTTCCTCACTGACACAAAGAAAGTGGATCACATCAGTCCTGTTCTGAAGTCTTTACACTGGTTCCTCACTGACACAAAGAAAGTGGATCACATCAGTCCAGTTCTGAAGTCTTTACACTGGTTCCTCACTGATACTATGAAAGTGGATCACATCATTCCTGTTCTGAAGTCTTTACACTGGTTCCTCACTAACACTAAGAAAGTGGATCACATCACTCCAGTTCTGAAGTCTTTACACTGGTTCCTCACTGACACTAAGAAAGTGGATCACTCCTGTTCTGAAGTCTTTACACTGGTTCCTCACTGACACTAAGAAAGTGGATCACATCAATCCAGTTCTAAAGTCTTTCCACTGGTTCCTCACTGACACTAAGAAAGTGGATCACTCCTGTTCTGAAGTCTTTACACTGGTTCCTCACTGACACTAAGAAAGTGGATCACATCAATCCTGTTCTAAAGTCTTTACACTGGCTTCCTGGGTGTCAAATAACTGATTTCAAAATACTGCTGCTGGTTTATAAAGCTTTGAATGGTTTAGGCCCAAAATACATTTCTGATCTCCTGCTAAATGATGAACCATCCAGATCTCTCAGGTCTTCAGGGACTGGTCAGCTTTCTGTCCCCAGAGTCAGAACTAAACATGGAGAAGCAGCGTTCAGTTATTATGCTCCAAATATCTGGAACAAACTCCCAGAAACCTGACGGTCCGCTGCAACTCTGACTACTTTTAAATCCAGGCTGAAGACTTTTCTCTTTGCTTTTAATTGAACTATTCACATCTTAAACTGCACTGTAACTTTTATTATCTTTGCTTTTTAATTAATGTTGTTAAATGCCTTTGTCTGAATGTCTTTCATTTTTGTAAAGCACCTTGAATTGCCTTGTGTTGAAAGGTGCTATATAAATAAACTTGCCTTGCCTTGCCTGGTGTGCTCCATTTTTAACGCATGTTTTTAGCACTATCTTATTTATTTTAATCGTGTTTATATTTATTTCTTATATGTTTTTATTACTTATTACATGTTTTATCCCTTTAATGTATATATGTGCATGTATTTATCTTTTTATTGTAATCAAAGCCACTTGAGGAGGGATCCTTTTATTTATTTATTACCTGGAGGCCAGCAGAACCCCCCGCAGAGAGAAACTCTTCACCGACCTGCCACCTTTTGAAATAAACAGAGCAACTCAAACACCTGTCCTTTGAAGAACCTTTTAAACTTACCCGACCTCGATCTTAGTGGTTTTTATTTCTCAGTGACATCTAGTTCATTTTTATACTATTTTACTAACCCGGTGTGCCCCCCTTCCCTCTTTTATTATAATTGTTATTGTTGGGGAGATTGTTTTAATTGCACTTATTTTATTATTGCACTTTTTTTTAATACTTATACTTTCACTTTTAATTGTATTTGATGCATATGTAGCAGGATGAGAGTCCTAATCCCTTAGAAAGCATATTCTCCTCTTTTGGCTCTTGTGAGCATGTCACCACCAGGGGGCACCCTATAAAAGGGCAGAGGTTTCTAGCTGGCTGTCTCTTGTTTGTTGGTACACAGACCCGCCCCACTTGCGTGTTTGCCGTGTTTGCTTCTGCCACCGGTGCAGGTATGTTGCAGTTGCATTGCTCGCTTCAGGAAAGGTTCTGCAATTTGCCAGCGTATTGATACTTAGCCCTGCTTTGCCTCACCTAGTGGTGGATCCTCCGGGTGCAGCCTGTCAACGCAGCCATAGAAAGCATGAAGCTCTCTCCTCTCTGCGTCATCGATAGGAAAGCCTGATCGGTATGTGCGCTGTACGGCGATCTATTTAGTCAATCCACCTCATTACTTTTATTGATATTAACGCTGTCTTTGTATTTATTCATAAACCTAGGGCCAATCCAATGATTAAGGGACATCTGCTGTTTTGCTTCACCGGATAAAGTGTATTTATCGGCACAACTGCTGTTGATCCTGCCTAAATGTTTGGGCTGCTGCTACTGTGTTGCTGCTTCTGATTGCTGCTTCTGGCCAGCTTTGCGTCGCCTACTGCGGAGGCTCGCTCACCAGTTAAAGTGCTACTTTAATTGCACGCCTTCCTGCTGCCTTGCTTGGGCCGACACTCGAAGTGTGGAAGTCATTGAACTCTGGGGCTAACTCCCCCCTATAACTTGTCCTTACCTTGGCCAACTTGATTTAAATTAGTTTGTTTATTTTATTCTAGTTAATTGTTTATTTTGTTTACTTGAACCTTTTATCTTGTGATTTGTTTTATTCTTAAATGTTTACACAAGTTATCTGTTTGAGAACATATTTGCTATTGTGTTTGTTTATTACTTTGATTTACTTATTTAGCCCCCATTAACTGCATTTCCCTCTTTGTTCCCATACTTAGTTACTGAGAGCTGAAGGTGGTGGTGCTGGTGTCCAAGGTGGTGGTTTTCCTCTCTTCTTTTGTGTGTGATGTGCTCCCCCGGGATTTGATTTCCTGCACGTATGACTGGGGTGATTTAAGTTTGGTTTGTTTGGGGATCCTTCCACTCACTCGTCGACCCTACCCCCCCACTGGTAAGCCTCAGCCCCTAATTCATTTTTTCCCTTTGTGCTACAGCCCTGTGTGACTGTTTTAACCTGCATTTTAAACTATTGACTTATGCTAAATAAAATTGTATATTTTTGATAAATTGAAACCACGTCTCCGGCTCCATTAGTATTCGAACCTATGTGTCCTCTGAAAAAGTGTTAATATTTCCTTGGGTGAAACTCCCAAGGTGGCGTTGTCGGAATTGTGAATGGTGTAATCAAACCAACTTGAACAAATACATTCACCTATCCTCCCCTCTGCGGCTACTGCCACACATGGTTTTAACTAACAGAACTAGAGTCACTTTTAATTAACCATTTTAGATCCCCCCCCCCATTTAAGGTATTTTTATTGATTCCATTGTGACGAGCTCCATACACACACACACATACATACACCTGCACACATCCACACACACCAACCCACACATACACACCCCCCTCCAGAGACCTTGGGTTGGGGAGATCTGCTTTTAAACATACTCTGCCGCCGTTCCATGGTCCAGCCCCGTCCTGCACTTTTTAACCAGTCTTTTACCACAGTCTTGTTTAAATAGAGCTTTGACAACGCTTTTAAAGGGTTTTTTACAAGGTCTTTGTAGGGCTTTTAGATCGTTATGGAGTTTTTTCATGTTTTTTTTAAACACCCTAAGCTACCGAGAGCCAGTGCACCACGCTCTTCCCTAACCTAACCCTAACCAAGTCTTCACACTAACATTAATGATTCCCCTCATGGGGACCTCCATTATGTCCCCATAAGGGAGGCGAGTCCCCACACGTGACTGTGTAAACAGATGTAGGTCCCCACAAGGATAGTAATGCTAGGCCACACACACACACACACACACACACACACACACACACACAGGTGGAGGTTTCAGTATTTGCTTTTATTGTTTGCTGAACAACATGTTTGTTGACACTCGGATGTTTGTTCGATCTTCTTTCGCCCTACATCGGTGGTGGTAGATCGACCGCCATTTCTAGAGAGGATTTCTTATGACAGAAATCTGTGAGGAAACAAAATCAGTGAGTCAGCAGAGGACTCTTTAAAGTAGAGACACTACATACTGATATACACCTGAACATCAGCAGGAGAGGACTCTTTAAAGTAGAGACACTACATACGGATATACACCTGAACATCAGCAGGAGAGGACTCTTTAAAGTAGAGACACTACATACGGATATACACCTGAACATCAGCAGGAGAGGACTCTTTAAAGTAGAGACACTACATACTGATATACACCTGAACATCAGCAGGAGAGGACTCTTTAAAGTAGAGACACTACATACTGATATACACCTGAACATCAGCAGGAGAGGACTCTTTAAAGTAGAGACACTACATACTGATATACACCTGAACATCAGCAGGAGAGGACTCTTTAAAGTAGAGACACTACATACTGATATAAATATTTACCTGCGACTCCATCGTAGATGAACGGCTGGTCGTGGTCGAATCCCAAACACTCTGCCATTTTCCTGTGAGTATCGTGATCTGCTTTCATGTGATCCACATCCTGATGGTGACCCTCCTTCCCTGAAACACACACACACACACACACACACACACACACACACACACACACACACACACACACAGTTTAGTTTCCATGAGGAATTATTTTATTTGTTTCTGATTTAATGTACAGATCAATCTATGAATACTATACCAAAGATACTATACTGTACTATCCACTTCATTATATTATAAAATACTATACTACAGAAAACTGTCCTACTCTCCTTTACTATACAACACAATGTTATACTGTTCTCTATACTATAATTTAAGCTACTGTTTTAAACATTTCTATAGTATACTTTAATATACATGACTACTATACTATATTATACGATACAACATTTCATACAGCAAACTAGTTTACACTATACTAAAAATGCTATAATATATACGATATAATACTACATGCTTATATATCTATACTGAAGATAATATCATACTACACTATATACAGTTGTGTGTGTGTGTGAGTGTGTGTGTATTTACTGTAGTTCAGCAGGGAGTTCACCATTGACTTCGGCTTGATCATAACCATCATGCAGTTAGGACACGTCTCGTAGAAATTCACAATCGCGGTTTCATTGTAGGGATAGAGGACTCCATCAACCTCAAACTCTGACACACACACACACACACACACACACACACACACACAAATACATGACAGTTACATCAACCGTGAATATGCTGTTTTATCTTTCTAAAATAAACAAAACGTACGTGTGTGTGTGTCTGTGTGTGTTTGTGAGTGTGTTTGTGAGTGAGTGTGTGTGTTTGTGTGTGTGTTTGTGCTTGTGTGTGTACTTGTGTGTTTGTGTACTTGTGTGTGCTTGTGAGTGTGTGTGCTTGTGAGTGTGTTTGTGAGTGAGTGAGTGTGTGTGTGTTTGTGAGTGTGTGTGTGTGTGTGCTTGTGTGTGTGTGTGTGTGTTTGTGAGCTTGTGTGTGTGTACTTGTGTGTGTGTGTGTGTGTGTGTGACTCACTGCCTTCGATGGGGTGCGTTGTTTGGTTGGGGTTGTGCAGGAGCTCCATGGACATGTTATTGAAGTTGTTGATGCAGTTGTTGTTACTAAAACACACACCAGTTAGAAATACACAACATACACACACTACACACTACACACCAGAGAACTACATTAAATATATACATTATCATTTTATTAAATTAATCTATTCATTGTTGAAATTGCTTTTTATATTTCTACGTTTCTATTAACATATTTAATCTATTTTTCTCTCTTCATTAACTCATTCTATTTAACCTGTTTGAGTCTTTTTTATTCACTTTTCATATTTTCCAGATGTTTTTATTTACAAATTATTATTATATATATATATATATATATTTTATACTAATATTTTACTTTTACTTTTCTTTGATTTATTATTGTTTTTTATATTTTTAAATTGGGCCATTCACATATTCAATCTATAATGTCCTTCTATTCATATTTCCACATTTGTATTTATATGTGTTATTTCTGACCTGAAGCGCTTCCTCTCGCTGAACATCAGGGTCTGATTGTCCTCCTGAAGTCTGATCTCTGCATGGGAGCTGCTGAGGTTCTTCAGGAGGTCCTGACCATGTTGGTGGTCCGAAACCGACCAGACCAGGACCCAGTCCCCCAAAATCTGTAGACCAGCAGGGAATAATTAACATAGATAAAATGTTTTATGGTCTTATTTTAACAATGCGATCACATGACTCCTTCTGACTGACTAGAATGAGTTGACCAAAAGAAAAAAGTTGACCAAAAACATTTTGACTAAAAAAAAAGTCAACTACAAAAATTAAAAGTCAACTACAAAAAAAGTTGACCAAAAGAAAGTTGACTAGTTGACAATAACTGCCCACTGCTCCTGGTGCTAGACTCCTGGTGCTAGACTCCTGGTGCTAGGATGGGTTAACCGAAGAGAACAAATGTCACTCTGTGCTCTGCATGTGAGACCATTAAAGAGGGTTTCATCCCTCCCATTCTTTCTTTCTTTCTAAAACTTCTTTAGTAACATACGTAGTATATATACATTTCCTTGACAAGAACTGAACAACTCTTCGTATTCTCCACAAAAATGTGTGTTATAGTGAACCAAAAGTCGTGATAGAGGCTTGCTTGTCAACATCTGGGTATTTCTGCACTGGTGGGCCATGTTAACAATAGCGTGTCCCTGTGACGCTCTGAGGGGTGAAACCGTGTCCTCCTGACGTCTCACAGCGTGGAACAAAGTGACACATGTCTGTCCTGATACTGGGTTGATTTTATCATCTAAAAATATTTGTTTACTTTGCAAACAAAGTGCCACAATAAAGACAACTGTTAAACACAGAGAAATAACAAATCCAAATAAACTAATGAGAGCAGAGACGCCTCCTGCAGACAGACGTCAGTGTCCTGATGCGTTCAAGTTCATACTTTAATAGGAATTACCCCCTTTCTCCTGAAGGGAGACTTTTGGGCGTGTTAGCACCTGTGAGACACCGTAAAATAAATGATGGGTCTCACCTGCTGCAGGTCGTCTTTGGCAAGCATCTTTAGGACCTGGCAGTGATCGGGGTCCGCAGGCTTTTGATCCGTGTGATTGTGATTGTGATCGTGATCGTGATCGTGATCGTGATCGTGATGGTGGTCTGGCTTCGCGTTAGCAACAGCGAGCAGCAGCAGCAGCAGCAGCGCTCCCTTTAAGACTTTCATCCTGAGACACAAATCAAAAAACCAAATGCACCCTCTGGTATCTGTGAAGACACTGATCCAGGAGACGGCTGAACGGTTTATATACCGAGCTCCAGAGACCCGAGAGACCCCGAGCCAGGACAAAGTCTGTGTGCTCAGAGTGTTATTGAACTCTGATATAACTCCTGGCCCACTTTCTTAATGTGTAAAAAGGTTAAAAACACAGCGAGGCGGACAGCCATGGTCTCACGTCTCACATCTTATATCATATAGCAGTTTGTTTGTATGTATGTATTTGTGTATAGATGTTGCAACTATGCAGAGCTTTAGCAATACTGTATGTAACTATGGTCATGCTAATAAAGCTGTTGAATTGAATTGAATTAAAATGAATTGAATTGAATTGAAATGAATTGAATTGAATTGAATTGAATTGAAATTAATTGAATTGAATTGACTGCAGAGAAACACTGAACATCTGAAACATAAAATACAGCAGGAAGTTGTTACAACACATCTCTTAACAATAAACAATGTTTTTATATCTGCATAATTTCTGAAGCTGCAGAGTTTCTGGTGATGATGGAGAGGTCTGTCCCTGCAAGGCCACCGTAGAAACCGTTTCAAGATTATATTTGGTGTTACTTTTAAAAATAAAACTCTAAAATAATAAAATAAAAATACAAAATAATCAAATATAAAAAATTGAGTTCACTTCATATTTTGGTGTGTTTTGTATTTTATTCCTATACCATATTTGTTATATTAATAAAAGTATGTTTATAAATGTTAAATGTTTAAATATGATGTGGCTATTTTTTGTATTATTATTTTTTATTTTGCAGCACACGTTTTGTAGTTCCTGCATTAATTGTACAAACAGCATTAATCTTATTAACATATTTTAGGGTTTCATTATCGAATTATCTCGTGGAATAAATGGGTTAATAGAAGGATTAAGCAACATAAAAACATCTGTGTTTTTTAATCATGAACGTGAACTGGAGGTTTTTCCATGAAAGCTGCCGGTTAAAGTCTAACGGACAAACACACCAACGTCCGCCGACACACACTGACAAACAAACACACCAACGTCCGCCTACACACACTGACAAACAAACACACCAACGTCCGCCTACACACACTGACAAACAAACACACCAACGTCCGCCTACACACACTGACAAACACACACACACACACACACACACACACACACACACAGACACACAAACACACACAGACATATACACACACACACGCACAGACACACCATACATAGACACACACACACACACACACACACACAGACACACAAACACACACAGACACATACACACACACACACGCACAGACACACCATACATAGACACACACACACACACACACACACACACACACACACACACACACACACACACACACACACACACACACACATCCAAAGTCAAACCAGGTTTTGGCATCTTATACTCCATTTATACGAGACGGCTTGGTGTCATTGGTAGGTAGTGATGTCAGAGTTCCAATCAAAATCTTACGGGACACAGGGGCTTTTGACTTCTATATTGTTGACTCTGTTTTGCCGTTGTCTGGTGAAAGTGACACAGGTGACACAGTTCTGAGTTGGGGGATGGGATTAAAAGTTCTTCCTATTCCTGTTCATAAGGTGTATATTGACTGTGACCTTGTTAAAGGTGAAGTAGCTGTTGGTGTACGTTCAGCTTTGCCAATCGAGGGGAAACATTTTATTCTGGGCAACGGTTTGGCAGGTGGCAGAATCTGGACTGATGTTCCCCCTGCGCCTTTAGTGACTGGTGGTCTGATTGAGTCTGGGTTTGAGGAGAGCTCTACAGTGGTGCCAGAGGTCACGTCCTCCTGCGTGATCCCGTGTGCTATGGCCAAAGCTATGCTGTGTAGAAGCCAGAAGGCCAGGCATTGCTCCACTGGTCGGGGTGGTTGTGGTGGCGGCGGCTTTGATGGTGTTCGTGGTGGTGGCGGCTTTGATGGTGGTCGTGGTGGTGACGGCTTTGATGGTGGTCGTGGTGGCGGCGGCTTTGATGGTGGTCGTGGTGGCGGCGGCTTTGATGGTGGTCGTGGTGGTGGCGGCTTTGATGGTGGTCGTGGTGGCGGCGGCTTTGATGGTGGTCGTGGCGGCAGCGGCAGCAGGGGTCGAGGACGTGGCAAGACTCTCACCGGTGGATATCGATTTTATGGCTTTCCAAAATGTCCTAGGATTATTTAGGTTTTCTGTAGTAACTGACAAATAGTACTTCGACTTAGCACTTTTGACCTGTGAAGTGAAGCTATTTCTTAGCTGCCTAAAACGCAGCCATTCTACCTCTGAGCCTGATTTCCTAGCCTTTGCCCAGGCCTTGTTTCTCTCATGCAGGAGACTGGACAGTTCAGCAGGAAACCAAGGATTGTCTCGTCCCTTTACTCTAAATGTACGTAGGGGTGCATGTCTATCAATGATCTCCATTAAACCAAGATACAAATAAGACCATGCAGTTCTACATCAGCACACAGATCGATTTTTCCCCAATCAAACCCAAACAGATCATGAACAAAACCCTGCTCCACAAAATGTTTTATGTGTCTCTTAATAATAATACGAGGTTTAACCTTTTGGACCTTAGTGTCCCTAATTGTGTCTACAACACAGTGGTCACTCACATCATTTGCAAATACTCCCACAGATGAGTATTTATAGGGAACATTAGTTAGAATGAGATCAATTAGGGAGGATTTATTAGGGGACTTAATGTTAGGGCGAGTAGGACTGTCAACAATCTAAGTAACATTCAGAGAGATACAAAGGTTTTTAAAATCCTCTGATACTGCAGTTAACCAGTCCCAGTTAAAATCTCCAAGTAGCACTATTTCCTTATAGTCTAGTTGCGATAAAAGTTTTGCTAGTGAAGACAAGGAGTCCTTGACAGCTGAGGGGGTCTGTAACAGCCCACCACCATGACTTGTTGCCCCTTTGCCACTTCTATATTTAAGGCTAAACATTTGAATTGCTTACTGATAGATTTGGAAACTAATGTGGTTACACTGAACTTATTCTTAACATAAATGGCAACGCCACCACCTTTATTAGGCCGGTCGGTACGATACACATTATAACCATTTAAGGATATGTCAGAGGCCAAAATAGTTTTATTTAGCCATGTTTCTGATAACACAATGACGTCAGCGTCAGTCGAGCTTGCCCAAATGCGGACAAAATCTAGTTTACCTAACAGACTGCGCACATTCAAGTGGATGAAACCCAACCCAGACCTAGCTTTAAAATCAGCAGGAGTAGCGATCTGACTACTACTACTGGGCGGACCAGGGTTAGGTTGAACATTTCCTGACAGTAATAACAACAAAAAAACCAGGCATCTTTTCCTCTTAATCGACACACATACATTATCATCTACTTTAGAATCACCGGAAAAGTCTGCGAGAGTGTGATTAGAGTTTAAGAAGCAGTCCTGAAGAACCATCATCGCAGGCAAACAAAAAAGACAAACATATTTTGTCGAGCAGATTGTCTGCGACAAGGCAACGGGTAACTGTTTGTGTAACACATCCGACCCTTTGCAGGGGATGCCCACTGCGGGTGGCAGAACAGACCTGAATCCAGTAGACTTCTCAGAATGACTAGAGATCTTCTCATTGTCCAGAACAGTTAACAGGCACAGCAGAATTACGATATGGGCCATTTTCCCAGCCCAGCACACAGTATCCGCGATGTTCCTGGGGCAAAAATCCTCCTCCTCACAGCAGCAAAGGACAGGCGAAAGCAGCAGCGTGGAAGCGCTCCGGTCTCTCCGTGGTATCCCCGGGGTAAAAGGTCTCCTCAGCAAAGCAGCACACGACACTGCAGCACACGACAGGTGGGAGCAGGCCTCCGCAACAGCAGAACCAGGACAGGTGGAAAGCAGGCCTCAGCCGCGGCAAATCCTCCTCCGCACAGCAGCACACGCCCGGTGGAAGCAGGCCCCAGCCCGAAGCGTGGAGCCACTCCGTCTCACCGCGATGTCTCCGGGATCAAATCCTCCTCAGTACAGCCGTACTCTACAGGTGGGAGCAGGCCTCCGCAGATCGTAGATGACCTGATTGTGGTTTCAGTAGTGTGTAGGATTCAGGCCTCTGTCTGTCGGTCTGTCGGCTAGCCTTTGACGATATATCCAATCGTATTTACATTGAATACCCGTCTTTAGCCACACAAAGTAATGTTATATCATTATTAGAAGTTACCAGAAACTGCAGAAATCACTGAAATGTTTGGTCTCTGAGCCCAACCCACGAGCTGCGTTAGCGAGCGGCTCGGTGGCCACCTGTTCCAATCAGTGTGGCGTTCAGGAGCTCCTCGAGCAATGAAATCTTGCAGTAGTCGGCGGCTGCCAGTATGTTTATAAATGTTAAATGTTTAAATATGATGTGGCTATTTTTTGTATTATTATTTTTTATTTTGCAGCACACGTTTTGTAGTTCCTGCATTAATTGTACAAACAGCATTAATCTTATTAACATATTTTAGGGTTTCATTATCGAATTATCTCGTGGAATAAATGGGTTAATAGAAGGATTAAGCAACATAAAAACATCTGTGTTTTATAATCATGAACGTGAACTGGAGGTTTTTCCATGAAAGCTGCCGGTTAAAGTCTAACGGACAAACACACCAACGTCCGCCGACACACACTGACATACAAACACACCAACGTCCGCCTACACACACTGACAAACACACACACACAAACACACACACACACACACACACCACACACACACACACACACACACACACACACACACACACACACACACACACACACACACACACACACACACACACACACACACACACACACACGCACAGACACACATAGACAAACAAACACACACACATACATACACACACACACACACACACACACACACACACACACACACACACACACACCACACACACACACACACACACACACACACACACACACACACAAACACACACACACATCCAAAGTCAAACCAGGTTTTGGCATCTTATACTCCATTTATACGAGACGGCTTGGTGTCATTGGTAGGTAGTGATGTCAGAGTTCCAATCAAAATCTTACGGGACACAGGGGCTTTTGACTTCTATATTGTTGACTCTGTTTTGCCGTTGTCTGGTGAAAGTGACACAGGTGACACAGTTCTGAGTTGGGGGATGGGATTAAAAGTTCTTCCTATTCCTGTTCATAAGGTGTATATTGACTGTGACCTTGTTAAAGGTGAAGTAGCTGTTGGTGTACGTTCAGCTTTGCCAATCGAGGGGAAACATTTTATTCTGGGCAACGGTTTGGCAGGTGGCAGAATCTGGACTGATGTTCCCCCTGCGCCTTTAGTGACTGGTGGTCTGATTGAGTCTGGGTTTGAGGAGAGCTCTACAGTGGTGCCAGAGGTCACGTCCTCCTGCGTGATCCCGTGTGCTATGGCCAAATCTATGCTGTGTAGAAGCCAGAAGGCCAGGCATTGCTCCACTGGTCGGGGTGGTTGTGGTGGCGGCGGCTTTGATGGTGGTCGTGGTGGCGGCGGCTTTGATGGTGGTCGTGGTGGCGGCGGCTTTGATGGTGGTCGTGGCGGCAGCGGCAGCAGGGGTCGAGGACGTGGCAAGGAGATGTTCTGTTATCGGTGTGGAGATCAAGGACATTTGGCCAGGGACTGTGACCAAACGGAGGATGTGTGCTACAACTGCAACAAACCAGGCCACATGGCTCGTGACTGTGGGCATGCCAACGACCGGAGGTGCTACTCCTGCGGGGGGCTTGGTCACATTAAGAGACGTTGTGAGAAGGTGGTATATTGTTATTAGGGTTCGTTGAGACGGGGTGCCAGATGTATGTTTTGTTTTCTATGACTTTTTGTTTTTGTTTGGGATGGGGTTGGTTCGTTGTGCCGGTGGTCCGGGGGACACCGACTTTAAGGGGGGGGGTGTGACGACCCCTGCTTTAAGGTCTCCTGTGGTGTGTGTGTATGGCCCTTTAATGTTCCTCCTCTGCTTGTGTCCGTCTGATTGAGGACACCTGACGCCCTGATTGAGGACACCTGACGCCCTGATTGAGGACACCTGACGCCCTGATTGAGGACACCTGACGCCCTGATTGAGGACACCTGACCGCTGGCAGAGGATTAAGAGGCCTGAGCCAGAGGTTGCATTCGAATAGTCCATTTAGCTTAGGAACCTTCCTAACGGAGTGAAATGACCCGGAAGTCCCTCAGTGGCAGCCATGATAAGTGCCGTTCGAATTCTCTAAATTAAAAGGAAAGGAGGTTTCAAACTTCCTTTACAACCTCCTTTAGCTTAGGAACCACTGGACCTCCCTAACCGAAAGGAGAGGAGAAAATGCTGCCCCACAATGCCTTGCGGCCGCAGCATTTGCCGTCACACAACAGTCGGCCGTTCACGGAAACAACCGATTATGAACGAGAAATGATATCATGAAAGTTACGGTGCTTATTAAGCATTTTAAAACGTATGTGGTAAGTTGCCAAAGTGCTTTGTTTTGAACGTTCATCAGTATTATAATCAAAAAGAGAAATATGAACGTTAGTTTTTACTGAAATGATCAAATAAAGTCAACATTTCACAGTCTTTACTGAGCTGTGTGGGGTTTGTTCAACTTTTAAAAGATGTTTGAATGGTGATATACACAGTGATAGATGTTAAGGACTAACGTTTATAATAAATACATTTGTATTGATTTTAAGATCTTTTCATATAATCATATGTATTGGGATCATTTGTATTAATGTGGACCGGAGGGAGAGGGTGACGAGCATAAGTTTCACTTTCCTTTTTTATTTCAATTCCAACTTTGGTCATGAAGAATATGTTTCTCTGTTGTCCCCGTTCATAAAGCATAAAACAACAGCATCAGAGCACGGTGCAGAGTCTCTAGATGAGTTTACAGTAGTCCCTCGTTCTTATTAAACATCCATGTTGTAGTCCGCTGTATAGAAAACTGTAGTTTCCATAGTTTCCCCACAGCAGCAGGCGCACATTTATGACCTCTGCTGGCGCATCATAAACACGTCGGATAGTGAAAGTGCAGTCGGATTCTCTAAAGTGCCGCAGTCTCTTCTCCTAAATCCTTTTGAATTCTCCTATCCACTATCCCTTAACCCCATGACGTTTCACTCCGAGGTCAAGGAATAGACGATAGGGTTAGAACTTAGGAGCTGTTTTTTTGGAGTATTCGAACGCAACCAGAGTCTCGATCTCTCTCTCCCGCAGAGGACCTGACCTCGGAGCAGCCACGTCGCTTCGTCTTTTGTTTTTCCTTTGTGTTAGTTTTTGGTTTACGTTAAGCTTCTGTTAATAAATATATTTTTCATATATGTTCTTGTCCTTCCCACGCTTTTTGTTATGGCTAAGAGGCAGGCCATGACAGTATGTATGTATTTGTGTATAGATGTTGCAACTATGCAGAGCTTTAGCAATACTGTATGTAACTATGGTCATGCTAATAAAGCTGTTGAATTGAATTGAATTAAAATGAATTGAATTGAAATGAATTGAAATGAATTGAATTGAAATGAATTGAATTGAATTGAATTGAAATGAATTGAATTGAATTGAATTGAAATGAATTGAATTGAAATGAAATGAATTGAATTGAAATGAATTGAATTGAATTGAAATTAATTGAATTGACTGCAGAGAAACACTGAACATCTGAAACATAAAATACAGCAGGAAGTTGTTACAACACATCTCTTAACAATAAACAATGTTTTTATATCTGCATAATTTCTGAAGCTGCAGAGTTTCTGGTGATGATGGAGAGGTCTGTCCCTGCAAGGCCACCGTAGAAACCGTTTCAAGATTATATTTGGTGTTACTTTTAAAAATAAAACTCTAAAATAATCAAATATAAATACAAAATAATCAAATATAAAAAATTGAGTTCACTTCATATTTTGGTGTGTTTTGTATTTTATTCCTATACCATATTTTTTATATTAATAAAAGTATGTTTGTTTGTTTGTTTGTAGCCTTTATTTAACCAGGTTAAAAAATCCCATTGAGATCAACAATCTCTTTTTCAGGGGAGACCTGCGGTACATTAGTTACACATAAAAACAACAGAAAACAAAAGGACATCACAACATAATTACAGGGGTATACATTAGCAACCTATTTACAGTGACAGGTATCCAATAACATTTCATCCAGCCGTGCTTTAAAATGATGCAAGGGAATCAAAATGCTCAGTGTCAATGTTTTTTGCATAGTGTTCCAAGCTAGAGGAGCAGCGCACATAAAAGCTTTAGTACCTAAAACAGTCCTAGCACTTGGCACATGTAATAAAAACACATCCTGGGATCTCAGGCAATAGCTACTTGCCACTCTCCGTGAGATCAACGAGCATATATAAGTCGGTAGTTTACCCAGCATGGCTTTATATATGAATATGTACCAATGACTGAGCCTCCGACCAGTAAGTGAAGGCAGACCTGCCTTGGCATACAGGGTACAGTGATGAGTAAGTGCTTTACAGTTAGTAACAAATCTCAGAGCACTGTGATAGGCGGCATCTAACCTTTCCAGGCAATGGGCAGGTGCATTCATATAGATCAAATCACCATAGTCTAGCACAGGTAAAAAGGTCACAGTGACTAGCCTTTTTCTGGCTTCAAAAGAGAAACAGGACTTGTTTCTGAAAAAGAAACCTAGTCTAACCCTCAGCTTTTTAAGCAGATTAGTGACCTGAAGTTTAAAAGTAAGACAATCATCAAGCCAGATACCAAGGTATTTATAACAGCTAACCACTTGGAGTACTTGTCCTTGCATAGTCACAATATCCAAAGCAGTCTCTGGAGTCTTTTTAGCTTTAGAAAAGAGCATTACCTTGGTTTTATCAACATTTAAAAGAAGCTTTAGTTCAGAGAGCTGAGTCTGAATAATGTTAAAAACAGCCTGTAATTTAACAACCGCCTCCTTAATGGAGGGACCTGCACAGTACATCACGGTATCATCCGCATAAAAATGTAAAGTAGCTTCATCCACATTTTCACCTAAACTATTGATATAGATGGAGAATAAAAGTGGACCTAAAACAGAACCTTGAGGAACACCATTAGCAATGTTCAACCACTCAGAGGACAGCCCATCAAAGTGAACACATTGGGACCTTTCAGAGAGGTAGTTCACAAACCACCCCACTGCATGGCTGGATAAGCCAATACTGAGTAGCCTCTGCTTTAAGATGCGATGATCGACGGTGTCAAACGCTTTGGAAAGGTCAATAAATAGAGCTGCACAACTCTACTTTTTATCTAAAATACTTGTAATGTCATTCACCACTTTCATTGTGGCAGTGATGGTGCTATGTTGCTTTCTGAAGCCTGACTGATGTTTAGACAGGATATTATTTTTACATAAAAACACCTTTACCTGCTCACTCACTTGGCGTTCAAGAACCTTCGCCAGAACTGACAATTTCGAGATTGGCCTATAGTTATTTAAAACAGTTGCCTCCCCTCCTTTTAGCAAAGGCAGGACATAAGCTGACTTCCATACTTTTGGAATTGCATTTGTGCTGAGGGAGAGGTTAAAAAGAGAAGTAAGAGGTGGAGCAATAAAATCTGCAGCTATCTTTAAAAAGAAAGGTTCTACGTTGTCCGGGCCAGCCGGTTTCTTAGGATCTAACTTAGATAATGCTTCATGAACAACATTTACAGTAAAAGGAGTAAAACTGAAAGGGTTTTCCAGATCACATTGTTCAGAGTCACAGACTGTGGTGTTCACAGTAGCAGAATTAGTCACAGAATCAAACATAGAACCGCAGGACACAAAATGCTCATTAAAACAATTTAACATAGTGGCCCTGTCCGATATAGAGCCAGATGCTGTGGTAATGCACGGAGGTAGCTCATTTCGGATCTCACCGGTGGATATCGATTTTATGGCTTTCCAAAATTTCCTAGGATTATTTAGGTTTTCTGTAGTAACTGACAAATAGTACTTCGACTTAGCACTTTTGACCTGTGAAGTGAAGCTATTCCTTAGCTGCCTAAAACACAGCCATTCTACCTCTGAGCCTGATTTCCTAGCCTTTGCCCAGGCCTTGTTTCTCTCATTCAGGAGACTGGACAGTTCAGCAGGAAACCAAGGATTGTCTCGTCCCTTTACTCTAAATGTACGTAGGGGTGCATGTCTATCAATGATCTCCATAAAACCAAGATACAATTAAGACCATGCAGTTCTACATCAGCACACAGATCGATTTTTACTTGACTTCTATATTGTTGACTCTGTTTTGCCGTTGTCTGGTGAAAGTGACACTGGTGACACAGTTCTGAGTTGGGGGATGGGATTAAAAGTTCTTCCTATTCCTGTTCATAAGGTGTATATTGACTGTGACCTTGTTAAAGGTGAAGTAGCTGTTGGTGTACGTTCAGCTTTGCCAATCGAGGGGATACATTTTATTCTGGGCAACGGTTTGGCAGGTGGCAGAATCTGGACTGATGTTCCCCCTGCGCCTTTAGTGACTGGTGGTCTGATTGAGTCTGGGTTTGAGGAGAAGCTCTACAGTGGTGCCAGAGGTCACGTCCTCCTGCGTGATCCCGTGTGCTATGGCAAAAGCTATGCTGTGTAGAAGCCAGAAGGCCAGGCATTGCTCCACTGTGTCGGGGGTGGTTGTTGGTGGCGGCGGCTTTGATGGTGTTCGTGGTGGTGGTGGCTTTGATGGTGGTCGTGGTGGTGGCGGCTTTGATGGTGGTCGTGGTGGTGGCGGCTTTGATGGTGGTCGTGGTGGCGGCGGCTTTGATGGTGGTCGTGGCGGCAGCGGCAGCAGGGGTCGAGGACGTGGCAAGAATCTCACCAGTGGATATCGATTTTATGGCTTTCCAAAATGTCCTAGGATTATTTAGGTTTTCTGTAGTAACTGACAAATAGTACTTCGACTTAGCACTTTTGACCTGTGAAGTGAAGCTATTTCTTAGCTGCCTAAAACGCAGCCATTCTACCTCTGAGCCTGATTTCCTAGCCTTTGCCCAGGCCTTGTTTCTCTCATGCAGGAGACTGGACAGTTCAGCAGGAAACCAAGGATTGTCTCGTCCCTTTACTCTAAATGTACGTAGGGGTGCATGTCTATCAATGATCTCCATAAAACCAAGATACAAATAAGACCATGCAGTTCTACATCAGCACACAGATCGATTTTTCCCCAATCAAACCCAAACAGATCATGAACAAAACCCTGCTCCACAAAATGTTTTATGTGTCTCTTAATAATAATACGAGGTTTAACCTTTTGGACCTTAGTGTCCCTAATTGTGTCTACAACACAGTGGTCACTCACATCATTTGCAAATACTCCCCACAGATGAGTATTTATAGGGAACATTAGTTAGAATGAGATCAATTAGGGAGGATTTATTAGGGGACTTAATGTTAGGGCGAGTAGGACTGTCAACAATCTGAGTAACATTCAGAGAGATACAAAGGTTTTTAAAATCCTCTGATACTGCAGTTAACCAGTCCCAGTTAAAATCTCCAAGTAGCACTATTTCCTTATAGTCTAGTTGCGATAAAAGTTTTGCTAGTGAAGACAAGGAGTTCTTGACAGCTGAGGGGGTCTGTAACAGCCCACCACCATGACTTGTTGCCCCTTTGCCACTTCTATATTTAAGGCTAAACATTTGAATTGCTTACTGATAGATTTGGAAACTAATGTGGTTACACTGAACTTATTCTTAACATAAATGGCAACGCCACCACCTTTATTAGGCCGGTCGGTACGATACACATTATAACCATTTAAGGATATGTCAGAGGCCAAAATAGTTTTATTTAGCCATGTTTCTGATAACACAATGACGTCAGCGTCAGTCGAGCTTGGCCCAAATGCGGACAAAATCTAGTTTACCTAACAGACTGCGCACATTCAAGTGGATGAAACCAACCCAGACCTAGCTTTAAAATCAGCAGGAGTAGCGATCTGACTACTACTACTGGGCGGACCAGGGTTAGGTTGAACATTTCCTGACAGTAATAACAACAAAAAAAACAGGCATCTTTTCCTCTTAATCGACACACATACATTATCATCTACTTTAGAATCACCGGAAAAGTCTGCGAGAGTGTGATTAGAGTTTAAGAAGCAGTCCTGAAGCACCATCATCGCAGGCAAACAAAAAAGACAAACATATTTTGTCGAGCAGATTGTCTGCGACAAGGCAACGGGTAACTGTTTGTGTAACACATCCGACCCTTTGCAGGGGATGCCCACTGCGGGTGGCAGAACAGACCTGAATCCAGTAGACTTCTCAGAATGACTAGAGATCTTCTCATAGTCCAGAACAGTTAACAGGCACAGCAGAATCACGATATGGGCCATTTCCCAGCCCAGCACACAGTATCCGCGATGTTCCTGGGGCAAAAATCCTCCTCCTCACAGCAGCAAAGGACAGGCGAAAGCAGCAGCGTGGAAGCGCTCCGGTCTCTCCGTGGTATCCCCGGGGTAAAAGGTCTCCTCAGCAAAGCAGCACACGACACTGCAGCACACGACAGGTGGGAGCAGGCCTCCGCAACAGCAGAACCAGGACAGGTGGAAAGCAGGCCTCACATTGAATACCCGTCTTTAGCCACACAAAGTAATGTTATATCATTATTAGAAGTTACCAGAAACTGCAGAAATCACTGAAATGTTTGGTCTCTGAGCCCAACCCACGAGCTGCGTTAGCGAGCGGCTTCGGTGGCCACCTGTTCCAATCAGTGTGGCGTCAGGAGGCCTCCTCGAGCAATGAAATCTTGGCAGTAGTCGGCGGCTGCCAGTATGTTTTATAAAATGTTAAATGTTGTTTATCACATCACAGTCCAGTTCTGAAGGTCTTTGACAAACTGGTTCCTCACGACACTAAGAAAGGGGATCACATCACTCCTGTTCTGAAGTCTTTACACTGGTTCCATCAAGCTGAACACTAAAGAAAGTGGATCAACTCCTGTGTCTGAAGTCTTATAACACTAGGTTCCTCACGACACTAATAAAGTGGATTCACATCACTCCTGTTCTGAAGTCTTTACACTGTTCCTCACTGACACTAAGAAAGTGGATCTCTCCTGTTCTGAAGTCTTACACTGGTTCCTCACTGACACTAAGAAAGTGGATCACATCACTCCATTCTGAAGTCTTTACACTGTTTCCTCACTGACACTAAGAAGTGATCACATCAGTCCTGTTCTGAAGTCTTTACAACTGGTTCCCCTCACTAACACTAAGAAAGTGGATCACATCACTCCAGTTCTGAAGTCTTTACACTGGTTCCTCACTGACACTAAGAAGTGGATCACATCATTCCAGTTCTGAAGTCTTTACACTGGTTCCTCACTGACACTAAGAAAGTGGATCACTCAGTCCTGTGCTGAAGTCTTACACTGGTTCCGTCACTACACTAAGAAAGTGGATCACATCACTCCAGTTCTGAAGTCTTTACACTGGTTCCTCACTGACACTAAGAAAGTGGATCACATATCACTCCTGTTTCTGAAGTCTTTACACTGTTCCTCACTGACACTAAGAAGTGGATCACATCACTCCTGTTCTGAAGTCTTACACTGGTTCCTCACTAACACTAAGAAAGTGGATCAGTCCTGTTCTGAAGTCTTTACAACTGGTTCCTCACTGACAACTAAGAAAGTGGATCACATCACTCACCTGTTCTGAAGTCTTTACACGGTTCCTCACTGACACTAAGAAAGTGGATCACATCATCCTGTTCTGAAGTCTTTACACTAGTTCCTCACTGACACTATAAAGTGGATCACATCAGTCCTGTTCTGAAGTCTTACACTGGTTCCTCACTGACACTAAGAAGTGGATCACTCAGTCCTGTTCTGAAGTCTTACCGGTTCCTCACTGACACTAAGGAAGTGGATCACATCACTCCATTTTCTGAAGTCTTTACCACTGGTTCCTCACTGACACTAAGAAAGTGGATCACATCAGTCCTTTCTGAAGTCTTTACACTGGTTCCTCACTGACACTAAGAAAGTGGATCACATCACTCCAGTTCTGAAGTCTTTACACTGGTTCCTCACTGACACTAAGAAAGTGGATCACATCAGTCCTGTTCTGAAGTCTTGACACTGGTTCCTCCTACACTAAGAAAGTGGATCACATCACTCCGTTCTGAAGTCTTTACACTGGTTCCTCACTGACACTAAGAAAGTGGATCACATCAGTCCTGTTCTGAAGTCTTTACACTGGTTCCTCACTAACATTAAGAAAGTGGATCAGTCCTGTTCTGAAGTCTTTACACTGGTTCCTCACTGACACTAAGAAAGTGGATCACATCACTCCTGTTCTGAAGTCTTTACACTGGTTTCCTCACTGACACTAAG
>NW_022987606.1:372463-402463 GCF_902827165.1 Trematomus bernacchii
TGGTGGGTCTTTGGTGAGTGTGGGTGTGTTGTGAGTGAGTGTGTGTGTGTACTTGTGAGTGTGTGTGTGTGTTTGTGAGTGTGTGTGTGTGTGTGTGAGTGTGTGTGTGTGTGTTTGTGAGTGAGTGTGTGTGTGTGTTTGTGAGCGTGTGTGTGTGTGCATGTGTGTGTGTGTGTTTGTGAGTGTGTCGGTGTTTGTGAGTGTGTGTGTGTGTGTGTGTGTGTGTGTGTGTGTGTGTGTGACTCACTGCCTTCGATGGGGTGCATTGTTTGGTTGGGGTTGTGCAGGAGCTCCATGGACATGTTGATGTAGTTGTTGATGCAGTTGTTGTTACTAAAACACACACCAGTTAGAAATACACAACATACACACACTACACACACACACACCAGAGAACTACATTAAATATATACATTATCATTTTATTAAATTAATCTATTCATTGTTAAAATTGCTTTTTATATTTCTACGTTTCTATTAACATATTTAATCTATTTTTCTCTCTTCATGAACTCATTCTATTTAACCTGTTTGAGTCTTTTTTATTCACTTTTCATATTTTCCAGATGTTTTTATTTACAAATTATTATTATATATATATATATATATATTTTATACTAATATTTTACTTTTACTTTTCTGTGATTTATTATTGTTTTTTATATTTTTTTAATTGGGCCATTCACATATTCAATCTATAATGTTCTTCTATTCATATTTCCACATTTGTATTTATATGTGTTATTTCTGACCTCAAGCCCTTCCTCTCGCTGAACATCAGGGTCTGATTGTCCTCCTGAAGTCTCATCTCTACATGGGAGCTGCTGAGGTTCTTCAGGAGGTCCTGACCATGTTGGTGGTCCAAAACCGACCAGACCAGGACCCAGTCCCCCAAAATCTGTAGACCAGCAGGGAATAATTAACATAGATAAAATGTTTTATGGTCTTATTTTAACAATGTGATCACATGACTCCTTCTGACTGACTAGAATGAGTTGACCAAAAGAAAAAAGTTGACCAAAAACATTTTGACTAAAAAAAAAGTAAACTACAAAAATTAAAAGTCAACTACAAAAAAAGTTGACTAGTTGACAATAACTGCCCACTGCTCCTGGTGCTAGACTCCTGGTGCTAGACTCCTGGTGCTAGACTCCTGGTGCTAGACTCCTGGTGCTAGGATGGGTTAACCGCAGAGAACACATGTCACTGTGTGCTCTGCATGTGAGACCATTAAAGAGGGTTTCATCCCTCCCATTCTTTCTTTCTTTCTAAAACCTCTTTAGTAACATACGTAGTATATATACATTTCCTTGACAAGAACTGAACAACTCTTCGTATTCTGCACAAAAATGTGTGTTATCGTGAACCAAAAGTCGTGATAGAGGCTTGCTTGTCAACATCTGGGTATTTCTGCACTGGTGGGCCATGTTAACAATAGCGTGTCCCTGTGACGCTCTGAGGGGTGAAACCGTGTCCTCCTGACGTCTCACAGCGTGGAGCAAAGTGACACACGTCTGTCCTGATACTGGGTTGATTTTATCATCTAAAAATATTTGTTTACTTTGCAAACAAAGTGCCACAATAAAGACAACTGTTAAACACAGAGAAATAACAAATCCAAATAAACTAATGAGAGCAGAGACGCCTCCTGCAGACAGACGTCAGTGTCCTGATGCGTTCAAGTTCATACTTTAATAGGAATTACTCCCTTTCTCCTGAAGGGAGACTTTTGGGCGTGTTAGCACCTGTGAGACACCGTAAAATAAATGATGGGTCTCACCTGCTGCACGTCGTCTTCGCCATACATCTTCAGGACCTGGCAGTGATCGGGGTCCACAGGCTTTTGATCCGTGTGATTGTGATCGTGATCGTGATCGTGATCGTGATCGTGATCGTGATCGTGATCGTGATCGTGATCGTGGTCTGGCTTCGCGTTAGCAACAGCGAGCAGCAGCGGCAGCAGCGCTCCCTTTAAGACTTTCATCCTGAGACACAAATCAAAAAACCAAATGCACCCTCTGGTATCTGTGAAGACACTGATCCAGGAGACGGCTGAACGGTTTATATACCGAGCTCCAGAGACCCGAGAGACCCCGAGCCAGGACAAAGTCTGTGTGCTCAGAGTGTTATTGAACTCTGATATAACTCCTGGCCCACTTTCTTAATGTGTAAAAAGGTTAAAAACACAGCGAGGCGGACAGCCATGGTCTCACGTCTCACATCTTATATCATATAGCAGTTTGTTTGTATGTATGTATTTGTGTATAGATGTTGCAACTATGCAGAGCTTTAGCAATACTGTATGTAACTATGGTCATGCTAATAAAGCTGTTGAATAGAATTGAATTAAAATGAATTGAATTGAAATGAATTGAATTGAAATTAATTGAATTGAATTGAATTGAATTGAAATTAATTGAATTGAATTGAATTGACTGCAGAGAAACACTGAACATCTGAAACATAAAATACAGCAGGAAGTTGTTACAACACATCTCTTAACAATAAACAATGTTTTTATATCTGCATAATTTCTGAAGCTGCAGAGTTTCTGGTGATGATGGAGAGGTCTGTCCCTGCAAGGCCACCGTAGAAACCGTTTCAAGATTATATTTGGTGTTACTTTTAAAAATAAAACACTAAAATAATCAAATAAAAATACAAAATAATCAAATATAAAAAATTGAGTTCACTTCATATTTTGGTGTGTTTTGTATTTTATTCCTATACCATATTTTTTATATTAATAAAAGTATGTTTATAAATGTTAAATGTTTAAATATGATGTGGCTATTTTTTGTATTATTATTTTTTATTTTGCAGCACACGTTTTGTAGTATAAAAAATTGAGTTCACTTCATATTTTGGTGTGTTTTGTATTTTATTCCTATACCATATTTTTTATATTAATAAAAGTATGTTTGTTTGTTTGTTTGTAGCCTTTATTTAACCAGGTTAAAAAATCCCATTGAGATCAACAATCTCTTTTTCAGGGGAGACCTGCGGTACATTAGTTACACATAAAAACAACAGAAAACAAAAGGACATCACAACATAATTACAGGGGTATACATTAGCAACCTATTTACAGTGACAGGTATCCAATAACATTTCATCCAGCCGTGCTTTAAAATGATGCAAGGGAATCAAAATGCTCAGTGTCAATGTTTTTTGCATAGTGTTCCAAGCTAGAGGAGCAGCGCACATAAAAGCTTTAGTACCTAAAACAGTCCTAGCACTTGGCACATGTAATAAGAAGACATCCTGGGATCTCAGGCAATAGCTACTTGCCACTCTCCGTGAGATCAACGAGCATATATAAGTCGGTAGTTTACCCAGCATGGCTTTATATATGAATATGTACCAATGACTGAGCCTCCGAACAGTAAGTGAAGCCAGACCTGCCTTGGCATACAGGGTACAGTGATGAGTAAGTGCTTTACAGTTAGTAACAAATCTCAGAGCACTGTGATAGGCGGCATCTAACCTTCCCAGGCAATGGGCAGGTGCATTCATATAGATCAAATCACCATAGTCTAGCACAGGTAAAAAGGTCACAGTGACTAGCCTTTTTCTGGCTTCAAAAGAGAAACAGGACTTGTTTCTGAAAAAGAAACCTAGTCTAACCCTCAGCTTTTTAAGCAGATTAGTGACCTGAAGTTTAAAAGTAAGACAATCATCAAGCCAGATACCAAGGTATTTATAACAGCTAACCACTTGGAGTACTTGTCCTTGCATAGTCACAATATCCAAAGCAGTCTCTGGAGTCTTTTTAGCTTTAGAAAAGAGCATTACCTTGGTTTTCTCAACATTTAAAAGAAGCTTTAGTTCAGAGAGCTGAGTTTGAATAATGTTAAAAACAGCCTGTAATTTAACAACCGCCTCCTTAATGGAGGGACCTGCACAGTACATCACGGTATCATCCGCATAAAAATGTAAAGTAGCTTCATCCACATTTTCACCTAAACTATTGATATAGATGGAGAATAAAAGTGGACCTAAAACAGAACCTTGAGGAACACCATTAGCAATGTTCAACCACTCAGAGGACAGCCCATCAAAGTGAACACATTGGGACCTTTCAGAGAGGTAGTTCACAAACCACCCCACTGCATGGCTGGATAAGCCAATACTGAGTAGCCTCTGCTTTAAGATGTGATGATCGACGGTGTCAAACGCTTTGGAAAGGTCAATAAATAGAGCTGCACAACTCTACTTTTTATCTAAAATACTTGTAATGTCATTCACCACTTTCATTGTGGCAGTGATGGTGCTATGTTGCTTTCTGAAGCCTGACTGATGTTTAGACAGGATATTATTTTTACATAAAAATACCTTTACCTGCTCACTCACTTGGCGTTCAAGCACCTTAGCCAGAACTGACAATTTCGAGATTGGCCTATAGTTATTTAAAACAGTTGCCTCCCCTCCTTTTAGCAAAGGCAGGACATACGCTGACTTCCATACTTTTGGAATTGTATTTGTGCTGAGGGAGAGGTTAAAAAGAGAAGTAAGAGGTGCAGCAATAAAATCTGCAGCTATCTTTAAAAAGAAAGGTTCTACGTTGTCCGGGCCAGCCGGTTTCTTAGGATCTAACTTAGATAATGCTTCATGAACAACATTTACAGTAAAAGGAGTAAAACTGAAAGGGTTTTCCAGACCACATTGTTCAGAGTCACAGACTGTGGTGTTCACAGAAGCAGAGTTAGTCACGGAATCAAACATAGAACCGCAGGACACAAAATGCTCATTAAAACAATTTAACATAGTGGCCCTGTCCGATATAGAGCCAGATGCTGTGGTAATGCACGGAGGTAGCTCATTTCGGATCTCACCGGTGGATATCGATTTTATGGCTTTCCAAAATTTCCTAGGATTATTTAGGTTTTCTGTAGTAACTGACAAATAGTACTTCGACTTAGCACTTTTGACCTGTGAAGTGAAGCTATTCCTTAGCTGCCTAAAACACAGCCATTCTACCTCTGAGCCTGATTTCCTAGCCTTTGCCCAGGCCTTGTTTCTCTCATGCAGGAGACTGGACAGTTCAGCAGGAAACCAAGGATTGTCTCGTCCCTTTACTCTAAATGTACGTAGGGGTGCATGTCTATCAATGATCTCCATAAAACCAACATACAATTAAGACCATGCAGTTCTACATCAGCACACAGATCGATTTTTACTTGACTTCTATATTGTTGACTCTGTTTTGCCGTTGTCTGGTGAAAGTGACACTGGTGACACAGTTCTGAGTTGGGGGATGGGATTAAAAGTTCTTCCTATTCCTGTTCATAAGGTGTATATTGACTGTGACCTTGTTAAAGGTGAAGTAGCTGTTGGTGTACATTCAGCTTTGCCAATCGAGGGGATACATTTTATTCTGGGCAACGGTTTGGCAGGTGGCAGAATCTGGACTGATGTTCCCCCTGCGCCTTTAGTGACTGGTGGTCTGATTGAGTCTGGGTTTGAGGAGAGCTCTACAGTGGTGCCAGAGGTCACGTCCTCCTGCGTGATCCCGTGTGCTATGGCCAAAGCTATGCTGTGTAGAAGCCAGAAGGCCAGGCATTGCTCCACTGGTCGGGGTGGTTGTGGTGGCGGCGGCTTTGATGGTGTTCGTGGTGGTGGCGGCTTTGATGGTGGTCGTGGTGGTGGCGGCTTTGATGGTGGTCGTGGTGGCGGCGGCTTTGATGGTGGTCGTGGCGGCAGCGGCAGCAGGGGTCGAGGACGTGGCAAGAATCTCACCGGTGGATATCAATTTTATGGCTTTCCAAAATTTTCTAGGATTATTTAGGTTTTCTGTAGTAACTGACAAATAGTACTTCGACTTAGCACTTTTGACCTGTGAAGTGAAGCTATTTCTTAGCTGCCTAAAACGCAGCCATTCTACCTCTGAGCCTGATTTCCTAGCCTTTGCCCAGGCCTTGTTTCTCTCATTCAGGAGACTGGACAGTTCAGCAGGAAACCAAGGATTGTCTCGTTCCTTTACTCTAAATGTACATAGGGGTGCATGTCTATCAATGATCTCCATAAAACCAAGATACAAATAAGACCATGCTGTTCTACATCAGCACACAGATCGATTTTTCCCCAATCAAACCCAAACAGATCATGAACAAAACCCTGCTCCACAAAATGTTTTATGTGTCTCTTAATAATAATACGAGGTTTAACCTTTTGGACCTTAGTGTCCCTAATTGTGTCTACAACACAGTGGTCACTCACATCATTTGCAAATACTCCCACAGATGAGTATTAGTAACATTAGTTAGAATGAGATCAATTAGGGAGGATTTATTAGGGGACTTAATGTTAGGGCGAGTAGGACTGTCAACAATCTGAGTAACATTCAGAGAGATACAAAGGTTTTTAAAATCCTCTGATACTGCAGTTAACCAGTCCCAGTTAAAATCTCCAAGTAGCACTATTTCCTTATAGTCTAGTTGCGATAAAAGTTTTGCTAGTGAAGACAAGGAGTCCTTGACAGCTGAGGGGGTCTGTAACAGCCCACCACCATGACTTGTTGCCCCTTTGCCACTTCTATATTTAAGGCTAAACATTTGAATTGCTTACTGATAGATTTGGAAACTAATGTGGTTACACTGAAGTTATTCTTAACATAAATGGCAACGCCACCACCTTTATTAGGCCGGTCGGTACGATACACATTATAACCATTTAAGGATATGTCAGAGGCCAAAATAGTTTTATTTAGCCATGTTTCTGATAACACAATGACGTCAGCGTCAGTCGAGCTTGCCCAAATGCGGACAAAATCTAGTTTACCTAACAGACTGCGCACATTCAAGTGGATGAAACCCAACCCAGACCTAGCTTTAAAATCAGCAGGAGTAGCGATCTGACTACTACTACTGGGCGGACCAGGGTTAGGTTGAACATTTCCTGACAGTAATAACAACAAAAAAAACAGGCATCTTTTCCTCTTAATCGACACACATACATTATCATCTACTTTAGAATCACCGGAAAAGTCTGCGAGAGTGTGATTAGAGTTTAAGAAGCAGTCCTGAAGTACCATCATCGCAGGCAAACAAAAAAGACAAACATATTTTGTCGAGCAGATTGTCTGCGACAAGGCAACGGGTAACTGTTTGTGTAACACATCCGACCCTTTGCAGGGGATGCCCACTGCGGGTGGCAGAACAGACCTGAATCCAGTAGACTTCTCAGAATGACTAGAGATCTTCTCATAGTCCAGAACAGTTAACAGGCACAGCAGAATCACGATATGGGCCATTTTCCCAGCCCAGCACACAGTATCCGCGATGTTCCTGGGGCAAAAATCCTCCTCCTCACAGCAGCAAAGGACAGGCGAAAGCAGCAGCGTGGAAGCGCTCCGGTCTCTCCGTGGTATCCCCGGGGTAAAAGGTCTCCTCAGCAAAGCAGCACACGACACTGCAGCACACAACAGGTGGGAGCAGGCCTCCGCAACAGCAGAACCAGGACAGGTGGAAAGCAGGCCTCAGCCGCGGCAAATCCTCCTCCGCACAGCAGCACACGCCCGGTGGAAGCAGGCCCCAGCCCGAAGCGTGGAGCCACTCCGTCTCACCGCGATGTCTCCGGGATAAAATCCTCCTCAGTACAGCCGTACTCTACAGGTGGGAGCAGGCCTCCGCAGATCGTAGATGACCTGATTGTGGTTTCAGTAGTGTGTAGGATTCAGGCCTCTGTCTGTCGGTCTGTCGGCTAGCCTTTGACGATATATCCAATCGTATTTACATTGAATACCCGTCTTTAGCCACACAAAGTAATGTTATATCATTATTAGAAGTTACCAGAAACTGCAGAAATCACTGAAATGTTTGGTCTCTGAGCCCAACCCACGAGCTGCGTTAGCGAGCGGCTCGGTGGCCACCTGTTCCAATCAGTGTGGCGTTCAGGAGCTCCTCGAGCAATGAAATCTTGCAGTAGTCGGCGGCTGCCAGTATGTTTATAAATGTTAAATGTTGTTTATCACATCACTCCAGTTCTGAAGTCTTTACACTGGTTCCTCACTGACACTAAGAAAGTGGATCACATTAGTCCTGTTCTGAAGTCTTTACACTGGTTCCTCACTGACACTAAGAAAGTGGATCACATCAGTCCTGTTCTGAAGTCTTTACACTGGTTCCTCACTGACACTAAGAAAGTGGATCACATCAGTCCTGTTCTGAAGTCTTTACACTGGTTCCTCACTGACACTAAGAAAGTGCATCACATCACTCCAGTTCTGAAGTCTTTACACTGGTTCCTCATTGACACTAAGAAAGTGGATCACATCAGTCCTGTTCTGAAGTCTTTACACTGGTTCCTCACTAACACTAAGAAAGTGGATCACATCACTCCAGTTCTGAAGTCTTTACACTGGTTCCTCACTGACACTAAGAAAGTGGATCACATCACTCCTGTTCTGAAGTCTTTACACTGGTTCCTCACTGACACTAAGAAAGTGGATCACATCACTCCTGTTCTGAAGTCTTTACACTGGTTCCTCACTAACACTAAGAAAGTGGATCAGTCCTGTTCTGAAGTCTTTACACTGGTTCCTCACTGACACTAAGAAAGTGGATCACATCACTCCTGTTCTGAGGTCTTTACACTGGTTCCTCACTGACACTAAGAAAGTGGATCACATCAGTCCTGTTCTGAAGTCTTTACACTGGTTCCTCACTGACACTAAGAAAGTGGATCACATCTGTCCTGTTCTGAAGTCTTTACACTGGTTCCTCACTAACACTAAGAAAGTGGATCACATCACTCCAGTTCTGAAGTCTTTACACTGGTTCCTCACTGACACTAAGAAAGTGGATCACATCACTCCTGTTCTGAAGTCTTTACACTGGTTCCTCACTAACACTAAGAAAGTGGATCAGTCCTGTTCTGGAGTCTTTACACTGGTTCCTCACTGACACTAAGAAAGTGGATCACATCAGTCCTGTTCTGAAGTCTTTATACTGGTTCCTCACTGACACTAAGAAAGTGGATCACATCAGTCCTGTTCTGAAGTCTTTACACTGGTTCCTCACTGACACTAAGAAAGTGGATCACATCAGTCCTGTTCTGAAGTCTTTACACTGGTTCCTCACTAACACTAAGAAAGTGGATCACATCACTCCAGTTCTGAAGTCTTTACACTGGTTCCTCACTGACACTAAGAAAGTGGATCACATCACTCCAGTTCTGAAGTCTTTACACTGGTTCCTCACTGACACTAAGAAAGTGGATCACATCAGTCCTGTTCTGAAGTATTGACACTGGTTCCTCACTAACACTAAGAAAGTGGATCACATCACTCCAGTTCTGAAGTCTTTACACTGGTTCCTCACTGACACTAAGAAAGTAGATCACATCACTCCAGTTCTGAAGTCTTTACACTGGTTCCTCACTGACACTAAGAAAGTGGATCACATCAGTCCTGTTCTGAAGTCTTTACACTGGTTCCTCACTGACACTAAGAAAGTGGATCACATCACTCCAGTTCTGAAGTCTTTACACTTCTTCCTCACTGACACTAAGAAAGTGGATCACATTAGTCCTGTTCTGAAGTCTTTACACTGGTTCCTCACTGACACTAAGAAAGTGGATCACATCAGTCCTGGTCTGAAGTCTTTACACTGGTTCCTCACTGACACTAAGAAAGTGGATCACATCACTCCAGTTCTGAAGTCTTTACACTGGTTCCTCACTGACACTAAGAAATTGGATCACATCAGTCCTGTTCTGAAGTCTTTACACTGGTTCCTCACTGACACTAAGAAAGTGGATCACATCAGTCCTGTTCTGAAGTCTTTACACTGGTTCCTCACTGACACTAAGAAAGTGGATCACATCACTCCAGTTCTGAAGTCTTTACACTGGTTCCTCACTGACACTAAGAAAGTGGATCACATCAGTCCTGTTCTGAAGTCTTGACACTGGTTCCTCACTAACACTAAGAAAGTGGATCACATAACTCCAGTTCTGAAGTCTTTACACTGGTTCCTCATTGAAACTAAGAAAGTGGATCACATCACTCCAGTTCTGAAGTCTTTACACTGGTTCCTCACTGACACTAAGAAAGTGGATCACATTAGTCATGTTCTGAAGTCTTTACACTGGTTCCTCACTGACACTAAGAAAGTGGATCACATCAGTCCTGTTCTGAAGTCTTTACACTGGTTCCTCACTAACACTAAGAAAGTGGATCACATCACTCCAGTTCTGAAGTCTTTACACTGGTTCCTCACTGACACTAAGAAAGTGGATCATATCAGTCCTGTTCTGAAGTCTTTACACTGGTTACTCACTGACACTAAGAAAGTGGATCACATCAGTCCTGTTCTGAAGTCTTTACACTGGTTCCTCACTAACACTAAGAAAGTGGATCAGTCCTGTTCTGAAGTCTTTACACTGGTTCCTCACTGACACTAAGAAAGTGGATCACATCAGTCCTGTTCTGAAGTCTTTACACTGGTTCCTCACTGACACTAAGAAAGTGGATCACATCACTCCAGTTCTGAAGTCTTTACACTGGTTCCTCACTGACACTAAGAAAGTGGATCACATCAGTCCTGTTCTGAAGTCTTTACACTGGTTCCTCACTGACACTAAGAAAGTGGATCACATCACTCCAGTTCTGAAGTCTTTACACTGGTTCCTCACTGACACTAAGAAAGTGGATCACATCAGTCCTGTTCTGAAGTCTTGACACTGGTTCCTCACTAACACTAAGAAAGTGGATCACATAACTCCAGTTCTGAAGTCTTTACACTGGTTCCTCATTGACACTAAGAAAGTGGATCACATCACTCCAGTTCTGAAGTCTTTACACTGGTTCCTCACTGACACTAAGAAAGTTGATCACATTAGTCCTGTTCTGAAGTCTTTACACTGGTTCCTCACTGACACTAAGAAAGTGGATCACATCAGTCCTGTTCTTGAAGTCTTTACACTGGTTCCTCACTGACACTAAGAAAGTGGATCACATCACTCCAGTTCTGAAGTCTTTACACTGGTTCCTCACTGACACTAAGAAAGTGGATCACATCAGTCCTGTTCTGAAGTCTTTACACTGGTTCCTCACTAACACTAAGAAAGTGGATCACATCACTCCTGTTCTGAAGTCTTTACACTGGTTCCTCACTGACACTAAGAAAGTGGATCACATCAGTCCTGTTCTGAAGTCTTTACACTGGTTCTTCACTGACACTAAGAAAGTGGATCACTCCTGTTCTGAAGTCTTTACGCTGGTTCCTCACTGACACTAAGAAAGTGGATCACATCCAGAGGTCGCGTTAACCGAATATTTTCCGTCTATGACGTAATTTTTCCAAGAATGACGGAAATATCTGAAAGCAGTCCGTCATTTTGACAGATTAGAACACAACTCGGAACAGCGCCAAAATGTCCACCAGCGGCCCACATTATATTACATCCTTATGGCCAGGTCGACTGAGGGCGATCTACTGTACTCTACTTTAACTATTATTTAGTAATTCACACCCCTGTCCAGTTGGTGGCGAGTGTGTGCATATTAAGTAGCTATTGTCTAGTCTTGTATTTGACCTCGTTGATTTCCTCGTTGTTTAACCGGCTTTAGCAATCGCAAAATGTCACGGCAGCTGAGTGTCCGAAGCTTTTTTAATAAGCCCAGTAATTGTGATGGTGTGGATAAACGAGGTGAAAGAAGAGGGATTGATGCAGTGGAGGATGAAGGACAAGCCAGTAAGACTAACACTGACAACGTTCAGCCAGCAGCAGAGGGACAAGCAAGTGGCAAGGAAAAAATAAATCATTCATATTCGTTTCGACATGAAAAGTGACCGCACGGTCGGTGTCTCTGTTCATCTTTTTTTTTCTCCATGCCCTTAAAAGTTCTGTATGAATCATAAAAAAAAGGAATGAATGAACATTTGCTGCTTAGTACCCAAACATAAATATTAAATATGTCTCATCATTAAAACATGAAAAATAAAATGACGGGTAATAATGGATTATGACGGAAATGTTACGATCCTGTCCGTCAAAATGACAGACAACGAAAAAGTCTAACGCAACCACTGATCACATCACTCCTGTTCTGAAGTCTTTACACTGGTTCCTCACTGACACTAAGAAAGTGGATCACATCAGTCCTGTTCTGAAGTCTTTACACTGGTTCCTCACTGACACTAAGAAAGTGGATCACATCAGTCCTGTTCTGAAGTCTTTACACTGTTTCCTCACTGACACTAAGAAAGTGGATCACATCACTCCAGTTCTGAAGTCTTTACACTGGTTCCTCACTGACACTAAGAAAGTGGATCACATCAGTCCTGTTCTGAAGTCTTGACACTGGTTCCTCACTAACACTAAGAAAGTGGATCACATCACTCCAGTTCTGAAGTCTTTACACTGGTTCCTCACTGACACTAAGAAAGTGGATCACATCACTCCAGTTCTGAAGTCTTTACACTGGTTCCTCACTGACACTAAGAAAGTGGATCACATTAGTCCTGTTCTGAAGTCTTTACACTGGTTCCTCACTGACACTAAGAAAGTGGATCACATCAGTCCTGTTCTGAAGTCTTTACACTGGTTCCTCACTAACACTAAGAAAGTGGATCACATCACTCCAGTTCTGAAGTCTTTACACTGGTTCCTCACTGACACTAAGAAAGTGGATCACATCACTCCTGTTCTGAAGTCTTTACACTGGTTCCTCACTGACACTAAGAAAGTGGATCACATCACTCCTGTTCTGAAGTCTTTACACTGGTTCCTCACTGACACTAAGAAAGTGGATCACATCACTCCTGTTCTGAAGTCTTTACACTGGTTCCTCACTAACACTAAGAAAGTGGATCAGTCCTGTTCTGAAGTCTATACACGGGTTCCTCACTGACACTAAGAAAGTGGATCACATCACTCCTGTTCTGAAGTCTTTACACTGGTTCCTCACTGACACTAAGAAAGTGGATCAAATCAGTCCTGTTCTGAAGTCTTTACACTGGTTCCTCACTGACACTAAGAAAGTGGATCACATCAGTCCTGTTCTGAAGTCTTTACACTGGTTCCTCACTGACACTAAGAAAGTGGATCACATCAGTCCTGTTCTGAAGTCTTTACACTGGTTCCTCACTGACACTAAGAAAGTGGATCACATCACTCCAGTTCTGAAGTCTTTACACTGGTTCCTCACTGACACTAAGAAAGTGGATCACATCAGTCCTGTTCTGAAGTCTTGACACTGGTTCCTCACTAACACTAAGAAAGTGGATCACATCACTCCAGTTCTGAAGTCTTTACACTGGTTCCTCACTTACACTAAGAAAGTGGATCACATCACTCCAGTTCTGAAGTCTTTACACTGGTTCCTCACTGACACTAAGAAAGTGGATCACATCAGTCCTGTTCTGAAGTCTTTACACTGGTTCCTCACTGACACTAAGAAAGTGGATCACATCACTCCAGTTCTGAAGTCTTTACACTGGTTCCTCACTGACACTATGAAAGTGGATCACATCACTCCTGTTCTGAAGTCTTTACACTGGTTCCTCACTGACACTAAGAAAGTGGATTACATCACTCCTGTTCTGAAGTCTTTACACTGGTTCCTCACTGACACTAAGAAAGTGGATCACATCACTCCTGTTCGGAAGTCTTTACACTGGTTCCTCACTAACACTAAGAAAGTGGATCAGTCCTGTTCTGAAGTCTTTACACTGGTTCTTCACTGACACTAAGAAAGTGGATCACATCACTCCAGTTCTGAAGTCTTTACACTGGTTCCTCACTGACACTAAGAAAGTGGATCACATCAGTCCTGTTCTGAAGTCTTTACACTGGTTCCTCACTAACACTAAGAAAGTGGATCACATCACTCCAGTTCTGAAGTCTTTACACTGGTTCCTCACTGACACTAAGAAAGTGGATCATATCAGTCCTGTTCTGAAGTCTTTACACTGGTTACTCACTGACACTAAGAAAGTGGATCACATCAGTCCTGTTCTGAAGTCTTTACACTGGTTCCTCACTAACACTAAGAAAGTGGATCAGTCCTGTTCTGAAGTCTTTACACTGGTTCCTCACTGACACTAAGAAAGTGGATCACATCAGTCCTGTTCTGAAGTCTTTACACTGGTTCCTCACTGACACTAAGAAAGTGGATCACATCACTCCAGTTCTGAAGTCTTTACACTGGTTCCTCACTGACACTAAGAAATTGGATCACATCAGTCCTGTTCTGAAGTCTTTACACTGGTTCCTCACTGACACTAAGAAAGTGGATCACATCAGTCCTGTTCTGAAATCTTTACACTGGTTCCTCACTGACACTAAGAAAGTGGATCACATCAGTCCTGTTCTTGAAGTCTTTACACTGGTTCCTCACTGACACTAAGAAAGTGGATCACATCAGTCCTGTTCTGAAGTCTTTACACTGGTTCCTCACTGACACTAAGTAAGTGGATCACATCACTCCTGTTCTGAAGTCTTTACACTGGTTCCTCACTGACACTAAGAAAGTGGATCACATCACTCCTGTTCTGAAGTCTTTACACTGGTTCCTCACTGACACTAAGAAAGTGGATCACTCCTGTTCTGAAGTCTTTACGCTGGTTCCTCACTGACACTAAGAAAGTGGATCACATCACTCCTGTTCTGAAGTCTTTACACTGGTTCCTCACTGACACTAAGAAAGTGGATCACATCAGTCCTGTTCTGAAGTCTTTACACTGGTTCCTCACTGACACTAAGAAAGTGGATCACATCAGTCCTGTTCTGAAGTCTTTACACTGTTTCCTCACTGACACTAAGAAAGTGGATCACATCACTCCAGTTCTGAAGTCTTTACACTGGTTCCTCACTGACACTAAGAAAGTGGATCACATCAGTCCTGTTCTGAAGTCTTGACACTGGTTCCTCACTAACACTAAGAAAGTGGATCACATCACTCCAGTTCTGAAGTCTTTACACTGGTTCCTCACTGACACTAAGAAAGTGGATCACATCACTCCAGTTCTGAAGTCTTTACACTGGTTCCTCACTGACACTAAGAAAGTGGATCACATTAGTCCTGTTCTGAAGTCTTTACACTGGTTCCTCACTGACACTAAGAAAGTGGATCACATCAGTCCTGTTCTGAAGTCTTTACACTGGTTCCTCACTAACACTAAGAAAGTGGATCACATCACTCCAGTTCTGAAGTCTTTACACTGGTTCCTCACTGACACTAAGAAAGTGGATCACATCACTCCTGTTCTGAAGTCTTTACACTGGTTCCTCACTGACACTAAGAAAGTGGATCACATCACTCCTGTTCTGAAGTCTTTACACTGGTTCCTCACTGACACTAAGAAAGTGGATCACATCACTCCTGTTCTGAAGTCTTTACACTGGTTCCTCACTAACACTAAGAAAGTGGATCAGTCCTGTTCTGAAGTCTTTACACGGGTTCCTCACTGACACTAAGAAAGTGGATCACATCACTCCTGTTCTGAAGTCTTTACACTGGTTCCTCACTGACACTAAGAAAGTGGATCAAATCAGTCCTGTTCTGAAGTCTTTACACTGGTTCCTCACTGACACTAAGAAAGTGGATCACATCAGTCCTGTTCTGAAGTCTTTACACTGGTTCCTCACTGACACTAAGAAAGTGGATCACATCAGTCCTGTTCTGAAGTCTTTACACTGGTTCCTCACTGACACTAAGAAAGTGGATCACATCACTCCAGTTCTGAAGTCTTTACACTGGTTCCTCACTGACACTAAGAAAGTGGATCACATCAGTCCTGTTCTGAAGTCTTTACACTGGTTCCTCACTGACACTAAGAAAGTGGATCACATCACTCCAGTTCTGAAGTCTTTACACTGGTTCCTCACTGACACTATGAAAGTGGATCACATCACTCCTGTTCTGAAGTCTTTACACTGGTTCCTCACTGACACTAAGAAAGTGGATTACATCACTCCTGTTCTGAAGTCTTTACACTGGTTCCTCACTGACACTAAGAAAGTGGATCACATCACTCCTGTTCGGAAGTCTTTACACTGGTTCCTCACTAACACTAAGAAAGTGGATCAGTCCTGTTCTGAAGTCTTTACACTGGTTCTTCACTGACACTAAGAAAGTGGATCACATCACTCCAGTTCTGAAGTCTTTACACTGGTTCCTCACTGACACTAAGAAAGTGGATCACATCAGTCCTGTTCTGAAGTCTTTACACTGGTTCCTCACTAACACTAAGAAAGTGGATCACATCACTACAGTTCTGAAGTCTTTACACTGGTTCCTCACTGACACTAAGAAAGTGGATCACATCACTCCAGTTCTGAAGTCTTTACACTGGTTCCTCACTGACACTAAGAAAGTGGATCACTCCTGTTCTGAAGTCTTTACACTGGTTCCTCACTAACACTAAGAAAGTGGATCACATCAATCCAGTTCTAAAGTCTTTACACTGGCTTCCTGGGTGTCAAAGAACTGATTTCAAAATACTGCTGCTGGTTTATAAAGCTTTGAATGGTTTAGGCCCAAAATACATTTCTGATCTCCTGCTAAATGATGAACCATCCAGATCTCTCAGGTCTTCAGGGACTTGTCAGCTTTCTGTCCTCAGAGTCAGAACTAAACCTGGAGAAGCAGCGTTCAGTTATTATGCTCCAAATATCTGGAACAAACTCCCAGAAACCTGACGGTCCGCTGCAACTCTGACTACTTTTAAATCCAGGCTGAAGACTTTTCTCTTTGCCGCTGCTTTTAATTGAATTATTCACATCTTAAACTGCACTGTAACTTTTATTATCTTTGCTTTTTAATGAATGTTTTTAAATGCCTTTGTCTGAATGTCTTTCATTTTTGTAAAGCTCCTTGAATTGCCTTGTGTTGAAAGGTGCTATATAAATAAACTTGCCTTGCCTTGCCTGGTGTGCTCCATTTTTAACGCATGTTTTTAGCACTATCTTATTTATTTTAATCGTGTTTATATTTATTTCTTATATGTTTTTATTACTTATTACATGTTTTATCCCTTTAATGTATATATGTGCATGTATTTACCTTTTTATTGTAATCAAAGCCACTTGAGGAGGGATCCTTTTATTTATTTAATTTATTTATTACCTGGAGGCCAGCAGAACCCCCCGCAGAGAGAAACTCTTCACCGACCTGCCACCTTTTGAAATAAACAGAGCAACTCAAACACCTGTCCTTTGAAGAACCTTTTAAACTTACCCGACCTCGATCTTAGTGGTTTTTATTTCTCAGTGACATCTAGTTCATTTTTATACTATTTTACTAACCCGGTGTGCCCCCCTTCCCTCTTTTATTATAATTGTAATTGTTGGGGAGATTGTTTTAATTGCACTTATTTTATTATTGCACTTTTTTTAATACTTATACTTTCACTTTTAATTGTATTTTATGCATGGTTTTAACTAACAGAACTAGAGTCACTTTTAATTAACCATTTTAGATCCCCCCCCCCCATTTAAGGTATTTTTATTGATTCCATTGTGACGAGCTCCATACACACACACACATACATACACCTGCACACGCATGCACACATACACCTGCACACATACACACACACCAACCCACACATACACACAAACACATACACACCCCCCTCCAGAGACCTTGGGTTGGGGAGATCTGCTTTTAAACATACTCTGCCGCCGTTCCATGGTCCAGCCCCGTCCTGCACTTTTTAACCAGTCTTTTACCACAGTCTTGTTTAAATAGAGCTTTTACAACGCTTTTAAAGGGTTTTTACAAGGTCTTTGTAGGGCTTTTAGATCGTTATGGAGTTTTTTAATGTTTTTTTTAAACACCCTAAGCTACCGAGAGCCAGTGCACCACGCTCTTCCCTAACCTAACCCTAACCCTAACCAAGTCTTCACACTAACATTAATGATTCCCCTCATGGGGACCTCCATTATGTCCCCATAAGGGAGGCGAGTTCCCACACGTGACTGTGTAAACAGATTTAGGTCCCCACAAGGACAGTAATGCTAGGCCACACAAACACACACACACACACACACACACACACACATACACACACACACACACACACACACACAGACAGACACACAAACACACACACACACACACACACACACACACACACACACACACACACACACACACACACACACACACACACACAGGTGGAGGTTTCAGTATTTGCTTTTATTGTTTGCTGAACAACATGTTTGTTGACACTCGGATGTTTGTTCGATCTTCTTTCGTCCTACATCGGTGGCGGTAGATCGACCGCCATTTCTAGAGAGGATTTCTTATGACAGAAATCTGTGAGGAAACAAAATCAGTGAGTCAGCAGAGGACTCTTTAAAGTAGAGACACTACATACTGATATACACCTGAACATCAGCAGGAGAGGACTCTTTAAAGTAGAGACACTACATACTGATATACACCTGAACATCAGCAGGAGAGGACTCTTTAAAGTAGAGACACTACATACTGATATACACCTGAACATCAGCAGGAGAGGACTCTTTAAAGTAGAAACACTACATACTGATATACACCTGAACATCAGCAGGAGAGGACTCTTTAAAGTAGAGACACTACATACTGATATACACCTGAACATCAGCAGGAGAGGACTCTTTAAAGTTGAGACACTACATACTGATATACACCTGAACATCAGCAGGAGAGGACTCTTTAAAGTAGAGACACTACATACTGATATACACCTGAACATCAGCAGGAGAGGACTCTTTAAAGTAGAAACACTACATACTGATATACACCTGAACATCAGCAGGAGAGGACTCTTTAAAGTAGAGACACTACATACTGATATACACCTGAACATCAGCAGGAGAGGACTCTTTAAAGTAGAAACACTACATACTGATATACACCTGAACATCAGCAGGAGAGGACTCTTTAAAGTAGAGACACTACATACTGATATAAATATTTACCTGCGACTCCATCGTAGATGTACGGCTGGTCGTGGTCGAATCCCAAACACTCTGCCATTTTCCTGTGAGTATCGTGATCTGCTTTCATGTGATCCACATCCTGATGGTGACCCTCCTTCCCTGAAACACACACACACACACACACACACACACACACACACACACACACACACACACACACACACACACACACACACACACACACACACACACACACACACACACACACACACACACACACACACACACACACACACACACACACACACACACACACACACACACACACACACACACACACACACACACACACACACACACACACACACACAGTTTCCATGAGGAATTATTTTATGTGTTTCTGATTTAATGTACAGATCAATCTATGAATACTATACCAAAGATACTATACTGTACTATCCACTTCATTATATTATAAAATACTATACTACAGAAAACTGTTTTCTATAATATACTCTCCTTTACTATACAACACAATGTTATACTGTTCTCTATACTATAATTTAAGCTACTGTTTTAAACATGTCTATAGTATACTTTAATATACATGACTACTATACTATATTATACGATACAACATTTCATACAGCAAACTAGTTTATACTATACTAAAAATGCTATAATATATACGATATAATACTACATGCTTATATATCTATACTGAAGATACTATATCATACTACACTATATACAGTAGTGTGTGTGTGTGTGTGTGTGTGTGTGTGTGTGTTTACTGTAGTTCAGCAGGTAGTTCCCCATCGACTTCGTCACACACACACACACACACACACACACACACACACACACACACACACACACACACACACACACACACACACACACACACACACACACACACACACACACACAAACACACACACATCCAAAGTCAAACCAGGTTTTGGCATCTTATGGCGCGTTTCCACTACAGCCCGCAGCCCGGTTTAAGAGGGCTGTGACGTCAGCGGCCCGTTTGTGGTTGCGTTTCCACTTGGCCTAGTACCGGCCGGTGGGTCCTAATTCACAGTTTTTCTGGCCTCATAAAATCGTTGGGCCAGGGCCAAAGACAACCGGGCTGAGTTTGTGACGTCAACGCTCTCGGCTGCTGATTGGTCGGAGAGAATCGTCACAATCTGCGCGTGAGATAATCCATTTTTACAAACAGCATTTTTGTTAACAGAGGAGCTACAACAATGGCAAATAAAAGCACACCATGGTCGGTCGAGGAAGTGACGACGTCCATTATATTGCAGATGATAAGGTCCAGCGGGTGCTCGACGGGACAACTCGCAATATCAAAGTCTTTCAGGAGGTCTCTACACAGACACTGGACTCTCCAACGGCGTTACTGGAGTCTGCATGGTACGTTTTTGCTAACGCTCTGTTATTTGCTTGAAAGCTTTGTGTCCCTGCTTTGTGTCCCTATCTGTTCTAAAGCTCACTTCTAACAAATAAGTCTATTTTATCCTTACATTTATGTTCGACAACCCATGCTTTCATGGAGCCCCGAAGGCTAGCTAGGCAGATAGCATTAGCGAGAGCTATTGTTTGCTAACACCATATGTGCCATTGTTTACGTTCAGTTTGTCTTTTCTATAGTTGTTGTTGCTATTTATAGTATTGTGCTGCAGTAGTTTGTGGAATTTACAAGTCATGTTTCTGTTCTAGATGATTACATTGGGACTAGCGAGGAGGAACAGTTCCGAACAACGTCCTCTGCATCAACAGCACAAACCGAGGAGGAGAGGATCTGGCCCTGCAGGAACGGCAACTGGCCCAGCAGAATCAATGCCATGTCTTATCTTATTGCTTGTTGATAAATAATTGCACTCACCAGCGATCACACAGAAAGATGGCATCATCTAGGCGTCCCTCTGCAGTCAGAAATATCATAAACACCATCGTCCACAAAGCACTGTACAGGGGTTTATGGATTTAAGAGAATACTTATCACAGTGAAACCTTTATCATCTGTTGCAATTAAAGCAAATAAGAGAATAAATACTTGGTTAAATAATACATTTTAACTCTTTAGCAGGACAACTCTGCATACTGTTTGAAATTGAGTTTGCTAGCTTGAGGTCCTCCTCTAAAACATAACATTACATAATGGTATTAAGAATACATGATAAATACATGTAGTAAAAATTACTCAATTGTAATACCCTCGTTGTGCTAGACTCAAACACATTGCTTATATATTTCAAAGAGAAGAGAACAAAAGAAAACACCTATACAAAGAGAGCGGTGCACAGCGCTTAATATTTACTTGCACTATATTTCTGTTGATCTGGGTTATTGTGTTGCACTGTTGGAGGAGCCTGTGACCTAAGATGTTCATTGTCATAACTACACTAGCTATGTTCGTATGACAAAATAAAAAACCTTGAACCTTGAGGCTGTGTCTTTCAGACAAACCATCATAATCATATTACTTTATGCTGTGGATACTTTAGCCTCCATCCATGTTAACATTTTTTTACACTTGCATTTATGAATATAGTTGTGTTTTACACTTTTGTATTTATGTTTATAGTTTGCTTTGATATTTGCTTAATTTATTAGATTATTATTATTATTATGGGGGCAGTACTGGTGCTTGAAATTCAAATATTTACTAAATAGTCAATTCTGATAAAACATTTTTGGTTTAAATAATTTGACAAACACATGTATGTGAAAAAGAAAAGATGTATTTATGTTCAATACAATACAATGAATATTTAGGTATTACATTATACATTCTAGGTATTCAGGTAGCGCTTCAGACCCTCTCGTATGTCCCTGCCCCCCTCTGCACCGTGTGCCACTGCTACCCCTGGTAGACGTAGGTTTTCCTCAGGCATCCTGAAGTTCTCCACCCACTGAGTGTGTGAAAGATGGAACAATCACATTCCACCACTCGGTAGCTCGGTCGGTAACTTCTGAAATACACAAACAAAGCATACATATTTTAATACGTAAAAGTGGTAGCTACAATTAATTAAATACTTGAAATACTTTGGTCGTATAGGGAGCGTGAGCCTAAACACATTGCTAGTTAGCGAACGTTAGCTTACCAAGTAGCATTGTAGTTAGTAGTGATTCGAGTCGTCCTGTAGTCTCTGCGGCGTAGGAGGACTGCCCGAACTCTCGCGTCAGCTTCTTCTATACCTCGTCTTGCTATACGTCGCCTCTTTCGAAACAACTCTTGTCTATTTCTTGTGATAATAAACCACACAGCTAAAAACAAGCAAACGATCGCTTTCACATCTTCACATCCTCCATTGTTGTGTCGCATTGAAGATGACGTCACGGCAGTTTTAAGCAGCGTCGCTCCGCCTACACTGCGTTACTATAGATACTACCCCAGTTCCTAAACTGTAATGGAAACGCGCCATAAAGTGAGCTGGTCCTAACGAGGCCAATCGCAGCCCAGCCATACCGAGCGGGGCCGAGCGAGGCCGTGTAGTGGAAACGCGCCATTATACTCCATTTATACGAGACGGCTTGGTGTCATTGGTAGGCAGTGATGTCAGAGTTCCAATCAAAATCTTGCGGGACACAGGGGCTTTTGACTTCTATATTGTTGACTCTGTTTTGCCGTTGTCTGGTGAAAGTGACACAGGTGACACAGTTCTGAGTTGGGGGATGGGATTAAAAGTTCTTCCTATTCCTGTTCATAAGGTGTATATTGACTGTGACCTTGTTAAAGGTGAAGTAGCTGTTGGTGTACGTTCAGCTTTGCCAATCGAGGGGATACATTTTATTCTGGGCAATGGTTTGGCAGGTGGCAGAATCTGGACTGATGTTCCCCCTGCGCCTTTAGTGACTGGTGGTCTGATTGAGTCTGGGTTTGAGGAGAGCTCTACAGTGGTGCCAGAGGTCACGTCCTCCTGCGTGATCCCGTGTGCTATGGCCAAAGCTATGCTGTGTAGAAGCCAGAAGGCCAGGCATTGCTCCACTGGTCGGGGTGGTCGGGGTGGTCGGGGTGGTCGTGGTGGCGGCGGCTTTGATGGTGGTCGTGGTGGCGGCGGCTTTGATGGTGGTCGTGGCGGCAGCGGCAGCAGGGGTCGAGGACGTGGCAAGGAGATGTTCTGTTATCGGTGTGGAGATCAAGGACATTTGGCCAGGGACTGTGACCAAACGGAGGATGTGTGCTACAACTGCAACAAACCAGGCCACATGGCTCGTGACTGTGGGCATGCCAACGACCGGAGGTGCTACTCCTGCGGGGGGCTTGGTCACATCCAGAGACGTTGTGAGAAGGTGGTATATTGTAATTAGGGTTCGTTGAGACGGGGTGCCAGATGCATGTTTTGTTTTCTATGACTTTTTGTTTTTGTTTGGGATGGGGTTGGTTCGTTGTGCCGGTGGTCCGGGGGACACCGACTTTAAGGGGGGGGGGTGTGACGACCCCTGCTTTAAGGTCTCCTGTGGTGTGTGTGTATGGCCCTTTAATGTTCCTCCTCTGCTTGTGTCCGTCTGATTGAGGACACCTGACGCCCTGATTGAGGACACCTGACGGCTGGCAGAGGATTAAGAGGCCTGAGCCAGAGTCTCGATCTCTCTCTCCCGCAGAGGACCTGACCTCGGAGCAGCCACGTCGCTTCGTCTTTTGTTTTTCCTTTGTGTTAGTTTTTGGTTTACGTTAAGCATCTGTTAATAAATATATTTTTCATATATGTTCTCGTCCTTCCCACGCTTTTTGTTATGGCTAAGAGCCAGGCCATGACAGTATGTATGTATTTGTGTATAGATGTTGCAACTATGCAGAGCTTTAGCAATACTGTATGTAACTATGGTCATGCTAATAAAGCTGTTGAATTGAATTGAAATGAATTGAATTGAATTGAATTGAAATGAATTGAATTGAATTGAAATGAATTGAATTGAAATGAATTTAATTGAATCATCACTCCTGTTCTGAATTCTTTACACTGGTTCCTCACTGACACTAAGAAAGTGGATCACATCACTCCTGTTCTGAAGTCTTTACACTGGTTCCTCACTGACACTAAGAAAGTGGATCACATCACTCCTGTTCTGAAGTCTTTACACTGGTTCCTCACTGACACTAAGAAAGTGGATCACATCACTCCAGTTCTGAAGTCTTTACACTGGTTCCTCACTGACACTAAGAAAGTGGATCACATCACTCCAGTTCTGAAGTCTTTACACTGGTTCCTCACTGACACTAAGAAAGTGGATCACATCAGTCCTGTTCTGAAATCTTTACACTGGTTCCTCACTGACACTAACGGACCGTCCACACAGCAGCGTTAAAAAATCTTGGAACGCTTCTGCCCATTCACTTTGAATGGGGTGACGTCACTTTGCCTCACTTTTCGCCGAACTGCATTGTGGGCAGCAGAGCGGAGATTTTCAGGATTTTCAGGATTCAAAGTTGAGCAATGTTCAACTTTTGAAGCTGAGGTGGAAGCGTCAGCCAATCAAATCCCGTGTATGCAAATCTGACAGTTCAAGCGCTAGCCAATCAAACGGCGTGTATGCTGGGAGAGACATACCGCAGGTCATTTCCTCATATTCCAAAAAATGAAGGAGAAATTAGCGGTAGGGAATCACCCGGTGCTTTATGACCAGTCCCTATTTACCTACCGGGATACAAACCGGAGGAGCCAGGCATGGAGGGAGGTGGCAGAGACAGTGGTATGTTTTCGCCTGTTTGGGGAGTTTATATCCAGTTTACTTCGGGCTTTTTTGCTTTGTATGTCGGGGGCGGGAGATTCATGTGATTGGTTGTTGGTGCCTTCCTCGCAAAAAATCCCCAAGCTTCAGATATGCCCACCTCCAAGATTTTTTTAACGCTGCCGTGTGGACGGGCCGTAAGAAAGTGGATCACATCACTCCAGTTCTGAAGTCTTTACACTGGTTCCTCACTGACACTAACGGACCGTCCACACAGCAGCGTTAAAAAATCTTGGAACGCTTCTGCCCATTCACTTTGAATGGGGTGACGTCACTTTGCCTCACTTTTCGCCGAACTGCATTGTGGGCAGCAGAGCGGAGATTTTCAGGATTTTCGGGATTCAAAGTTGAGCAATGTTCAACTTTTGAAGCTAAGGTGGAAGTGTCAGCCAATCAAATCCCGTGTACGCAAATCTGACAGTTCAAGCGCTAGCCAATCAAACCGCGTGTATGCTGGGAGAGACATACCGCAGGTCATTTCCTCATATTCCAAAAAATGAAGGAGAAATTAGCGGTAGGGAATCACCCGGTGCTTTATGACCAGTCCCTATTTACCTACCGGGATACAAACCGGAGGAGCCAGGCATGGACGTGACGTGACGTGATTCAAGATGGCGCCTGTGTCGGCTCGCCGCTCGCTTAGCTCTCTACCTTTAGCTGTCCTGTTTTTGTTTTATGTTTGTCAGAATGTCTCTGCTCTGCTCGATTATGATCGCCAAGCTCTCCTCCACCTCAGACCCTCACTGGAGTTGATATTGCTGCCCAAACCTACATCTGGCAACCATAAATCGTCCCCCCCCCCCTCTACTGTCGGATATCCCCACTTACCTACGCCGGTCACACTGCATCCTGCCTCGCCGAAAGCGCTTTCGACGACGGGGAAAGCGTGGTGGTGCACTGGTCCATCTTAAGGCATACCTGACGGCTTCTTCTGTGAATTATCCACGCCTCGGATGTCATGGCCCTCCCGCTGCACGCCAAGTGAGGGATCGGTGGATTCGCCCCGTTTTTCCGGAGCTCCGGACTCTGAGGGGCCCGCTGGCAGCTCCTCCTGCCCGACTGACTGCTCCCGGCTCGTGCGGCGTTCAACACGCACATCTTCGTCAGCTGAGACGCACTACACCTTCGGCAAGCCCGGAGCGAAAACTTTGCATGGCTTTGCTAAATGCTAGGTCGATAGCAAACAAAACGTTCCTGCTAAACGACTTCTTCACCTCTCGTGAACTGGATTTTATGTTCCTGACGGAGACCTGGGCCCACGCTGGCGAGTATACACCGTTCTCTGAACTTCTTCCTCCTGACTGTACATTCTTCAGCTCCCCCCGTGCCACTGGCCATGGTGGGGGCATAGCATCAGTGTTTAGAGCTAACCTCCAATGCCGATTGCTTCACCCTGTAACTAGCTATGCTAGCTTTGAGTTGCAGCTTTTTGAACTGAACCCGGCCTCGCCTATACTCTGCGCAGTCGTGTATCGTCCGCCAAAGTGTAATAAGGATTTCATAAATGACTTTTCTGACTTTCTGTCCGGGATCATGGTGAAATATGATCGTGTTTTGATCTCCGGAGACTTCAATGTCCATGTGTGTTGCGAGTCCAAACCTCTGGTTAGGGACTTTTTAAATCTCCTTGATTCCTTTGGTCTCGTTCAGTCCGTGGCTGGCCCAACACACGAAAAAGGATACACTTTGGACTTAGTATTATCGTTTGGACTGTCTGTATCTGTGGATGAAATATGTGCAGCAACGCGTATCTCAGACCGTTTACCGGTTCTGTTTACAACCTCCATCCCTTCCGCAGGAGTCGAATCACGTGCCCCGGCGCGTCGTCTGCGTTCGATTAACCCCTTGACTGCCTCACAGTTCTCTGATGTTTTTAATGCTTCTCCGATCTGTAAATTAGATGTGAACTGTGCTTTTAATGCTGATGAGCTTATCTCCGTGTTTGATTCGACATGCACACTAATACTGGATTCTGTTGCTCCTTTTACGCTTAGACGCACCAAAGTTCTATCAGAGCCGTGGCTCAATGACTGTACTCGTGCTCTCAGACGCGCTTGCAGGCGTGCAGAGAGAAAATGGAAAAAGGATAAACTCCATGTCTCCCTAGAAATCCTTCGTGCTTGCCTTTCCGACTACCAGACGGCAGTCAAAGCAGCCAAAACAGAGCACATTTCTCTGTTAATCTCCAAAAACAGCCATAAACCCCAGGTTCTTTTTAATGTCCTCAACTCTATCATTAATCCCTGTGATGTTTCTTCTATTGTCCCATCGACTACTCTCTGTGATAAGTTTCTTACATTTTTTATTGAAAAGGTATCTGCTCTTAGGCTAGCCCACACTAGTGCTACCCCAGATCCTGCTCCTTTTCTGTGCCCTGCTGTCCTCGACCACTTTGAGCCTGTATCCCTCTCTGCTCTCTCGGATGTAGTCAAGCACCTGCGGCCGACAAACTGCACCTCAGACAGCATTCCCTCTCGCCTTCTCAGAGATGTTTTTGATTCAGTTGGAGCAAGTATTTTATTACTTTTAAACACCTCTCTTACCTCAGGATGTGTCCCAGCTGCCTTCAAACATGCCGTGGGTAAGCCACTCCTTAAAAAGAAAAATCTCGACCCCTCCATTCACGCACATTTTAGGCCCATCTCCCAGCTACCTTTTTTATCAAAAGCCCTGGAGCGAGTAGTCTACGCCCAGCTGCAGTCTTTTTGAACCATGCATGGAATCCATGAAAAGTTTCAGTCTGGCTTCAAACCCATGCACAGCACTGAAACAGCCCTTTTAAGAGTTTTTAATGATCTGCTCCTAGCCGCCGACTCAGGTAGCCCAGCTGTCTTGGTGCTGTTAGACCTGACAGCTGCCTTTGACACTGTGGACCATAGCATCCTGCTGTCACGGCTTGAACAGTCCGCTGGCATCACAGGCTCTGCCCTTGCATGGTTCAGGTCCTACCTGACAGACCGTAGCTTCTCGGTACAGCTAGGTGCCTTCTCCTCTGCCAAAGCCCCTCTTACCTGTGGGGTTCCCCAAGGCTCGATTCTGGGCCCCATCCTTTTTCTACTGTACATACTGCCCCTAGGTTCAATACTCACAAAACATAACATTCCCTTCCACTGCTACGCCAACGATGTACAGATCTATCTGCCTCTCAAAGCAAATGTCACACACTCACTACAGCAGCTGATGGACTGCTTAGCAGAGATAAAATCCTGGCTGAGCAAAAACTTCCTCAACCTCAACGAGAGCAAGACCGAGGTCATCTTTTTTGGACCGCAACCTCCAGCCTTTCCGGTTGATATTCTGGGCTCTATCAAAAAAAACATCCTCCCCTCGGTCATGAACCTTGGAGTGACCTTCACCAGCACTTTTAAATTCGACAAGCAGGTCAGCACCGTAGTAAAATCCTGCTTTTTTAAAATAAGACAATTGGCCAAAACCAAGTCGTATTTATCTTTTAAAGACTTAGAAAGGGTTATTAACGCCTTTGTAACCTCGAGACTGGACTATTGTAACGCTCTGTATGTGGGTATGGACCAGGCCTCAATCAAACGCTTACAGCTAGTCCAAAACGCTGCTGCACGTTTGCTGACTGGCCATAAAAAGCGCGACCACATCACCCCTATTCTGGCCTCACTACACTGGCTTCCAGTTCGGTTCAGAATTGATTTTAAAATCCTTTTATTTGTTTTTAAAGCACTAAATGGGCTGGCTCCGGCCTATATCGCTGAACTGCTCCAGCGCTACACCCCAGTCAGAGCTTTAAGGTCTGCTGACCAGCTGCTGCTGGTAGTGCCCAAGACCAGGCTAAAAACCAGAGGGCACCGAGCCTTCGCAGCAGCTGGCCCTAGGCTCTGGAACACTCTGCCCCTCCATGTGAGGTCGGCCCAGACCCTAGGGGTTTTTAAATCAAAACTAAAAACACACTTCTTCTCTCTGGCTTTCTAGTTAGAGCGGAGCACGACTCCTGACTTTTCCGTGTGTTTTATTTTTATTTTGTTTTTTAAGATATATCTGTTGTAATTTATTGTCGTTTATTGTGATTTGTAGTAATGTGTTTTTATTACATGTACAGCACTTTGGCTCGACCAAAAATCGCTTTTAAATGTGCTATATAAATAAAACCTGATTTGATTTGATTTGATTTGATGGAGGGAGGTGGCAGAGACAGTGGTATGTTTTCGCCTGTTTGGGGAGTTTATATCCAGTTTACTTCGGGCTTTTTTGCTTCGTATGTCGGGGGCGGGAGATTCATGTGATTGGTTGTTGGTGCCTTCCTCGCAAAAAATCCCCAAGCTTCAGATACGCCCACCTCCAAGATTTTTTTAACGCTGCTGTGTGGACGGGCCGTAAGAAAGTGGATCACACCACTCCAGTTCTGAAGTCTTTACACTGGTTCCTCACTGACACTATGAAAGTGGATCACATCACTCCTGATCTGAAGTCTTTACACTGGTTCCTCACTGACACTAAGAAAGTGGATCAGTCCTGTTCTGAAGTCTTTACACTGGTTCCTCACTGACACTAAGAAAGTGGATCACATCACTCCAGTTCTGAAGTCTTTACACTGGTTCCTCACTGACACTAAGAAAGTGGATCAGTCCAGTTCTGAAGTCTTTACACTGGTTCCTCACTGACACTAAGAAAGTGGATCACTCCTGTTCTGAAGTCTTTACACTGGTTCCTCACTAACACTAAGAAAGTGGATCACATCAATCCAGTTCTGAAGTCTTTACACTGGCTTCCTGGGTGTCAAAGAACTGATTTCAAAATACTGCTGCTGGTTTATAAAGCTTTGAATGGTTTAGGCCCAAAATACATTTCTGATCTCCTGCTAAATGATGAACCATCCAGATCTCTCAGGTCTTCAGGGACTTGTCAGCTTTCTGTCCCCAGAGTCAGAACTAAACATGGAGAAGCAGCGTTCAGTTATTATGCTCCAAATATCTGGAACAAACTCCCAGAAACCTGACGGTCCGCTGCAACTCTGACTACTTTTAAATCCAGGCTGAAGACTTTTCTCTTTGCCGCTGCTTTTAATTGAACTATTCACATCTTAAACTGCACTGTAACTTTTATTATCTTTGCTTTTTAATGAATGTTTTTAAATGCCTTTGTCTGAATGTCTTTCATTTTTGTAAAGCACCTTGAATTGCCTTGTGTTGAAAGGTGCTATATAAATAAACTTGCCTTGCCTTGCCTGATGTGCTCCATTTTAACGCATGTTTTTAGCACCATCTTATTTATTTTAATCGTGTTTATATTTATTTCTTATATGTTTTTATTACTTATTACATGTTTTATCCCTTTAATGTATATATGTGCATGTATTTACCTTTTTATTGTAATCAAAGCCACTTGAGGAGGGATCCTTTTATTTAT
>NW_022987606.1:404963-409963 GCF_902827165.1 Trematomus bernacchii
AGGAATTATTTTATTTGTTTCTGATTTAATGTACAGATCAATCTATGAATACTATACCAAAGATACTATACTGTACTATCCACTTCATTATATTATAAAATACTATACTACAGAAAACTGTTTTCTATAATATACTCTCCTTTACTATACAACACAATGTTATACTGTTCTCTATACTATAATTTAAGCTACTGTTTTAAACATTTCTATAGTATACTTTAATATACATGACTACTATACTATATTATACGATACAACATTTCATACAGCAAACTAGTTTATACTATACTAAAAATGCTATAATATATACGATATAATACTACATGCTTATATATCTATACTGAAGATACTATATCATACTACACTATAGAATAGAATAGGGAGGGATGAAACCCTCTTTAATGGTCACACATGCAGAGCACACAGCACACACAGTGAAATTTGGCCTCTGCTTTTAACCCATCCTAGTACAAGGAGTCTAGTACTAGGAGCAGTGGGCAGCTATTGTACAGCGCCCGGGGAGCAATGGGAGGGGGGGGGAAGGGGGGTGTCCGGTGCCTTGCTCAAGGGCACCACGGCAGGGCAGGAGGTGAACTGGGACCTCTCCAAGTAGAAGTCCACACTCCATATTTAGGTCTGGTCGGGGACTTGAACCAGCGACCCTACGGCTCCCAGTCCAAGCCCCTACTTTTTTTTTTTTTTTTATCTTTTATTATCAAAAATAGACATTTAACAGTTCATCACAATTACATAAAGTACTTTCTGCATATAATGTATGAAACGCATACAAAAAATGACATATACTGTCATTATTTCACTGAAAAGTAGTGTGTCTTATGTCACTTTTCAAAGTTGAAGCACAAAGCTCCCTCCTCATCCATCTCAATTAATTTGCTGCCATTTACAAAATCCTCACAAAATATGTCCTTTTTCACATGTATGAGAACAAGGTTTATGTCCCTTTTTGTTGTCCTCTTCATTATGTGCCACACGTCAGACATTTTACCCTCGAAATGGGCAATGTTCCTCCTTATCTGGACCGCACGCCTGGCGTGGCTCAGAACATAGTTTAACAGATTCACATTGCATTCATCCTTCTTCTCAATCACACCAAACAGCCACAGCTCCTTCCAATCCATTTCTCTCACATACCATTCATTCCAACATCTACCAATTAACTCTTTCATCCTTCCAAAAAAAACACCAAGCTCTCTACATTCAACAAACTCATGCAAACATGTTTCAACCTGGTCTCTACAAACATCACACTCTCTCTCTCAACAGTTTCCTCAAAATGACTAATTATCAGATTGTTAAACACCCTATTATGTCTCAACAAAAAATCAAAATGTTCACATTCAATACTGTTCCATTTAATTTTCACATTCTCCCACATTCTTCTACCAGTCAGACCTTTCACAACACTCGTCCATACTCTCTCTGATGCAGGTCTCCTAATAACATCCCCTTTTAACCATTTATACATATTTTTTGTTTTAACATCTTCTATTTTAACATTGACATCCTCTTTCCCCACATATAAATCAACCACACTCTCCTTTCCTATAACGATCTCACTCTCAATCATTGTTAACCATTCACTCGGCATTCCATCTTTGATTTCTTCCATCATTCGTTCAGCTGTCCCTGGATACATCACTTCATCTATTTCCCTAACCTCATCCACTATCACCTGTGCCTTCATAAAGCCTGGTACATACTCTAAAACTAAGTCCTTAACCCTCCTCATCCCCGCTCTCCACATCGGCAGATTGAATAAGGAACACTGCTCATGAGTGATCCTTGGGTTAAGGAAGATCGGCTGCTCCCACACCTGCTGCACATTCACACACTCATACCTAACATACTTCAAAAACTCACCCCATGCACTCATTACTTCCCTTTGATAAGCACTCAAACCTTTCAACATCCCCTTTCTTAGCACCATAAAAATAGCACTATCACCACATCCTCCACATTTATTTATTTGTTCCTTTAAGAATATTTTCCATAACTGATCTTCCTTATTTCCCAAATAGCGAACCATCATTTTAATCCTAATTGCTTTAATTTTCCTTCTTAAGTTTATCAGCTGTAAACCTCCATCCCTACACTCATTTTCTAGCACTTCTCTAGCTATCCTTACCCCCCTCCCATCCCATATGAACTCACTAACTATCTTATCTATTTCATTCACTACACTATCCGGCACATCTAAAACCGTCATTATATAAAGTGCCCTACTCATGATTAACCCATTCACTACAGCTATCTTCCCCCTCAACTTAAGCCCCCTCATCTTCCAAAACCTCAACGTCTTCACTATTCCATTAATTAACTCTACATACTGTCTGTCCCTACCCTCCACTTCTTTAATCCCTAAATTGATCCCCAACACCCTAAAATAGTCCTTATTTTCCTTCAACCCTATATCACAACTCCTATCCCTCACCTGTCCTATGTACATAATCTCTGATTTATCTAAATTCACCCTAGCTCCTGATGCCCTACCATACAAACTGACTGTCTTCAACACTTCCCTAACACTTTCCCTATCTTTAACTGTAATGGTGGTGTCGTCTGCATACTGATAAACTAAACTAACCCCCCCTCCTGGCACCTCCACTCCTTTTATAAACCTGTTTTGCCGCAGCAGAGTCGCGAGGGGCTCGGCTGACAGCGCGTACAGCATTGCTGAGAGAGGGCATCCTTGCCGGACCGACCTCCCTAACTTAAACACATTGGTTACCACCCCATTAATTTTAACGCAACTGACTGCACTACTATAAATCCTCCTTACCCACCCTATTAATCTTTTCCCAAATCCTGCCTTCTCTAACACTCTATACAAAAATCCATGACTAACCCTATCAAAAGCTTTATTTAAATCTAAACTAACTACTATCCCACCTATACCCTCCTTCATGTGACTAATTGTGTCCCTAATACTACTAATAGTGTCACAAATATCTCTCCCTGGAATACTATACGCCTGTGTGTTTCCCACTACTGATTTTATAACCCTCTTAATTCTATTCGCTAACACCCGTGCTAGCACTTTATAATCCGTGTTTAACATACTAAGTGGTCTATAGTTTTCTAATTTATTCCTATTTCCTTTTTTAAACAATATACTAATAATCCCTGTAGATATACCGGCCGGCAATTCCTCCCTCTCCTCCAGGCTCCTGTACATTTTAAGGAGTATTGGCGCCAGCCCCTCCTTAAACTCTATATAGAACTCAGACGTCAGACCATCTATCCCTGGACTCTTATTCCTACCTAACCCTGCTATTGCTAACTCTATCTCCCCTAGTCCTATCTCCCCCTCACACATTTCCCTACCTTCATCACTCAACCTAGCTTCCATACTATCTATCACCTGTTCTAAGCTCTCCCTATCAATCTCCTCAGCCTCAAATAACTCCCTATAAAACTCCTCAACTCTCTCAGCAATCCCTACAAAATCTGATATTATTTCTCCTCCTTTTCCTTCAACCTGCTCTATATTATTCTTTCTCTGCTTTACTTTCTCTAATGCCAAAAAAAACCCTGTACTTTTCTCTCCTTCAACCGCATACCTAGCCCTACTTCTAACTATAGCCCCTCTACATTTTCTCTTCTCTATCTCCCCCAGCTCATCCTTCAAACGACTATACTCATCCAGATCTCTCCCTATTTCTATATCTACCCTTTGAGCCTCTAAATGTAACTCTTCCCTAACCTTTTTCTCTTTCTCTCTTTCTATTTTATTCCTATTTTTACAAAATCCTATACTTATCCCTTTTATTTCATTTTTAAATCCCTCCCAACACACCCCCACATCCTCACCATTCAAACCTCCCCTTTTTTCCATACATTCTCTCACTTTAACTTTATATCCATCATCCTTCAGCAGACAGGCATTTAGGCACCACACTCCTCCTCCTCTTCCTCTCATCACTGTTCCAATGCAGAAACTCAAGATGTTATGATCACTCATGGCAGTATTCCTATACTCAATTCTGCCAATTTTCTCCCCTAAATTACTCCACACTAAATCTATTCTACTCTGTTTTAATATCCCTCCCACCACTTGATTCCTAGAAAAAACCCGCTCCCTACTGTTCCTTTCCCTCCACACATCCTGCAGCCCATTTGTCCCCATTATTGTTTTGAGAGCACCACGTGATGAATCACTATTAAAACCCATATTAACAGACACATCCAGTTTCGAACACCACACATTAAAGTCACCAACAATCATACATTTTCCCCCACATTTACCCTCCAACCCTTCAAAAAACTCCCTCCTCCTTCTAACCTCATTCGGTGCATATACGTTAACTAATCTAAAAGTTTCCCCCATACACTCGAACATTATCCCAACCATTCTCCCAACACCATCATCCTCAACTTTCCTTATATTCGTTACCACCCCTGCTTTAATTAATATTGCCACCCCTCTAGCACCCACACTCCCATTATTTACATACATTTCTCCCATCCACTCTTTCCTTACATCCTCCACACACCTCTCATCCCAATGTGTCTCCTGCAAGCATATAATGTCTGAGTCACATATTATTAAGGCCTGCTCTCTCCGGTCCTTGGACCTCAGCCCATTTCCATTGAAGGAGGAAATTGTCACCATTACCAGTGTTATGAAAGTTGTAATTGTATTCATTCTATTCATTTTTTTTCCAGACACTTTGTAGCTCCTCCTGACGTTTTCACCCGTCTTTTCTCCACCTCCTTATCCTTCTCTACTTTCCTCTTTGCATTTAGCCTGCTGGATTCTCTCCTTATTCCTCTGCTCTTTATCACAGCGTTTGTCTCTCCGAAGATCTTCCCCCCCAGAGGTCCCATCATCTCCACCTCTTCTCCATCAGACTCGTTCTCCTCGTAGTCTCCTCCCTCCTCCATGTCAGACACGACCGAACTGACCTCCATTTCCTCAGCAGTCTGTCCCCCGTCTCCACCATCACCTCCTCCATCTCCTGCTCCCTCTCCTCCTTTCC
>NW_022987606.1:414963-417463 GCF_902827165.1 Trematomus bernacchii
GTGTGTGGTGTGTGTGTGTGTGTTTGTGAGTGTGTGTGTGTGTGTGTGTGTTTGTGCGTGCGTGTGTGTGTGTGTGTGTGTGTGTGTGTGTGTGTGTGTGTGTGTGAGTGTGTGTGTGTGTGTGTGTGCTTGTGTGTGTGTACTTGTGAGTGTGTGTGTGTGTGTTTGTGAGTGTGTGTGTGTGTGTGTTTGTGAGTGTGTGTGTGTGTGTGTTTGTGAGTGTGGTGTGTGTGTGTGTGTGTTTGTGAGTGAGTGTGTGTGTGTGTTTGTGAGCGTGTGTGTGTGTGTGTGTGACTCACTGCCTTCGATGGGGTGCATTGTTTGGTTGGGGTTGTGCAGGAGCTCCATGGAGATGTTGATGTAGTAGTTGATGCAGTTGTTGTTACTAAAACACACACCAGTTAGAAATACACAACATACACACACTACACACTACACACCAGAGAACTACATTAAATATATACATTATCATTTTATTAAATTAATCTATTCATTGTTAAAATTGCTTTTTATATTTCTACGTTTCTATTAACATATTTAATCTATTTTTCTCTCTTCATGAACTCATTCTATTTAACCTGTTTGAGTCTTTTTTATTCACTTTTCATATTTTCCAGATGTTTTTATTTACAAATTATTATTATATATATATATATATATTTTATACTAATATTTTACTTTTACTTTTCTTTGATTTATTATTGTTTTTTATATTTTTAAATTGGGCCATTTACATATTTAATCTATAATGTCCTTCTATTCATATTTCCACATTTGTATTTATATGTGTTATTTCTGACCTGAAGCGGTTCCTCTCGCTGAACATCAGGGTCTGATTGTCCTCCTGAAGTCTCATCTCTACATGGGAGCTGCTGAGGTTCTTCAGGAGGTCCTGACCCTGTTGGTGGTCCGAAACCAACCAGACCAGGACCCAGTCCCCCAAAATCTGTAGACCAGCAGGGAATAATTAACATAGATAAAATGTTTTATGGTCTTATTTTAACAATGTGATCACATGACTCCTTCTGACTGACTAGAATGAGTTGACCAAAAGAAAAAAGTTGACCAAAAACATTTTGACAAAAAAAAAAGTAAACTACAAAAATTAAAAGTCAACTACAAAAAAAAGTTGTCCAAAAGAAAGTTGACTATTTGACAATAGCTGCCCACTGCTCCTGGTGCTAGACTCCTGGTGCTAGACTCCTGGTGCTAGACTCCTGGTGCTAGACTCCTGGTGCTAGGATGGGTTAACCGCAGAGAACACATGTCACTGTGTGCTCTGCATGTGAGACCATTAAAGAGGGTTTCATCCCTCCCATTCTTTCTTTCTTTCTAAAACCTCTTTAGTAACATACGTAGTATATATATATTTCCTTGACAAGAACTGAACAACTCTTCGTATTCTGCACACAAATGTGTGTTATAGTGAACCAAAAGTCGTGATAGAGATGTTGCTTGTCAACATCTGGGTATTTCTGCACTGGTGGGCCATGTTAACAATAGCGTGTCCCTGTGACGCTCTGAGGGGTGAAACCGTGTCCTCCTGACGTCTCACAGCGTGGAGCAAAGTGACACACGTCTGTCCTGATACTGGGTTGATTTTATCATCTGACAAATATTTGCATTACTTTGCAAACAAAGTGCCACAATAAAGACAACTGTTAAACACAGAGAAATAACAAATCCAAATAAACTAATGAGAGCAGAGACGCCTCCTGCAGACAGACGTCAGTGTCCTGATGCGTTCAAGTTCATACTTTAATAGGAATTACCCCCTTTCTCCTGAAGGGAGACTTTTGGGCGTGTTAGCACCTGTGAGACACCGTAAAATAAATGATGGGTCTCACCTGCTGCACGTCGTCTTCGGCAAGCATCTTTCAGGACCTGGCAGTGATCGGGGTCCGCAGGCTTTTGATCCGTGTGATTGTGATCGTGATCGTGATCGTGATGGTGATCGTGATCGTGATGGTGGTCTGGCTTCGCGTTAGCAACAGCGAGCAGCAGAAGCAGCAGCACTCCCTTTAAGACTTTCATCCTGAGACACAAATCAAAAAACCAAATGCACCCTCTGGTATCTGTGAAGACACTGATCCAGGAGACGGCTGAACGGATTATATACCGAGCTCCAGAGGCCCCGAGAGACCCCAAGCCAGGACAAAGTCTGTGTGCTCAGAGTGTTATTGAACTCTGATATAACTCCTGGCCCACTTTCTTAATGTGTAAAAAGGTTAAAAACACAGCGAGGCGGACAGCCATGGTCTCACGTCTCACATCTTATATCATATAGCAGTTTGTTTGTATGTATGTATTTGTGTATAGATGTTGCAACTATGCAGAGCTTTAGCAATACTGTATGTAACTATGGTCATGCTAATAAAGCTGTTGAATTGAATTGAATTAAAATGAATTGAAATGAATTGAATTGAATTGAATTGAATTAAAATGAATTGAATTGAAATGAATTGAATTGAATTGAATTGAAATTAATTGAATTGAATTG
>NW_022987606.1:419963-439963 GCF_902827165.1 Trematomus bernacchii
GTGCTATGGCCAAAGCTATGCTGTGTAGAAGCCAGAAGGCCAGGCATTGCTCCACTGGTCGGGGTGGTCACTCTTTAGTGTCCCCTGGTCTCCCAGCTGTGTGCGTCACTCTTTAGTGTCCCCTGGTCTCCTAGCTGTGTGCGTCACTCTTTAGTGTCCCCTGGTCTCCCAGCTGTGTGTGTCACTCTTTAATGTCCCCTGGTCTCCCAGCTGTGTGCGTCACTCTTTAGTGTCCCCTGGTCTCCCAGCTGTGTGCGTCACTCTTTAGTGTCCCCTGGTAAATGCTGCATGTGTTGTCAAGTTGCTGAAGATGTTTCTTCATGTGGAACATTTGTGTTTTTATATCTGCATCCTTTCTGAAGCTGCAGCACGTTTCTCTTTATATCTATGGTTTCTCCTGATGTTCCTTACATGACACTGATGCTGTGTTCCCTTCAAACATGAAGTTGACAGTTTCTCTCTCTCGGACAGGTTCCATTCCTGGGACAAAGATTAAGAGTTATATAATTATATTAAGAAATAAAATGAGGTCAGAAATATTTGTTGTGCTTTTTGCAAAGGAGTTGATAGCATAATGAACTATGTGAATGATTCTTTTTCAGGCTTACTTTTTATGCCTCAAACTGCATGAAAATAGGTTTGTAAGTATGTTAATCTACAGTGATTGTGTGTGTCTGCAGCTGCACAGTGTTATCCACTCACAGTTTGATTGACTGAGACGTGAAGACGCTAGAGGGAGAGTCAGTGATATTCATCCAGGAGCTCTCCAGGGACTTCAGGATTGCTTCAAACACATCGTTATCGTTGTAAGCGGCGAGGATATATGACCGTCCGCACATCTGAACAAACATCAAACATCACATCTTTAGAGTACGAGGTAAAGTAAACTGAACCCAGTCATCTTCATCAGAGGCTTGTTTACTTTATATTTCTCTTATAGCTGTTGACAGTATTTTAGAGTAACACAAGATATCTGTTAGCCTCAAGTTTAATCCTGTAGTGTCGCACTTGATAGCATTGAAGCTAACGGTGAATAAAAGAACCAGAAGGGGGTCTTACCATGGAGGGGTCAGCCAGAGAGAGAGGCGTCACCAAGGGCTGGCATTCTTCAGGAGTCAGAGCCCAGCTGCTGAAACAGCCCGGATACCAGCAGGAGACCTCGGAGACACATGATGCTAACAATGCTAACAATGCTAACGATGCTAACGATGCTAACGATGCTAATGATGCTAATGAAGTTACCGAGCTGAGGGAAAGACGACTGAGCCTCATCGCCCTTACGCAAAGAAAATATATTTCCCCATATATTAACTGTCAATATATTGCATTATTTTGTTTTCTGATTTACTGGTTAATTGAAAAGATTTAATAAAGGAAATCTTGCTGTTGGCTACACCAAGTGATACTGATTAATAATCAACATGAAAAACATATTTATTCATATCTACAAAATATATTGAAAATATATAGAATAATATATTGTGTTAATATATTACAATATATATATATATTGAATAATATATTGTGATAATATATTGTAATATATGTGATAATACATCAGTAATTGCCGCTTTCCATATATTGAGTAATATATGTAAATATATATAATATATTGGTTGTGTATATATGTCAACATACATTTACTATATATTAACATTTATATGGGGACATGTACTATATATATTCACAAATATATGGGGACATGTATGTACTATATATTCAGTTTTATATGGGGACATGTATGTAGAATATATTCACAATTATATGGGGACATGTACTATATATATTCACAAATATATGGGGACATGTATGCGCTATATATTCAGATTTATATGGGGACATGTATGTAGAATATATTCACAATTATATGGGGACATGTACTATATATATTCACAATTATATGGGGACATGTATGCGCTATATATTCACAATTATATGGGGACATGTATGCACTATATATATTCAGATTTATAAAAGACCATGTACGTACCATATATTCTGAACATGAGTGCAATATATGTTCACAATGAGGAGAAATGCATGTTCTGATAAAAAAAATCTTTCATTTCATTTCAAACCTTTATTTATGCAGGTGAATCCCATTGAGATCATTGATCTATTTTTCAAGGGTGACCTGCTACAAGTAGGTTCCACATGAATACATATAAACATAACAGAAAAACAAAAAAGGACATCATACAGCATATTTACAGTGACTACAGTTTACATAGCTAGTAACATTTACAGGTTCCAACAGTTTCCGATTGGATAGCATCTATCCTTGCTTTAAAAACATTTAGTGGAACCAAATTGCTCAGCTTCCATTCCTTTTGCAGACTGTTCCAAGTTAGCGGAGCTGCGCATCTAAAAGCTATCTTCCCTAAGACAGTCCAAGCAGTTGGCACATTTAATAAAACCACAGCATTCGATCTCAGGCAGTAGCCACTTACAATTCGCCGTGAGATCAGGGAGCAGATGTAGGATGGAAGTTTCCCTAACATGGCTTTGTATATAAAAATGTACCAGTGACTGAGCTTCCGTACAGTTAGTGAAGGCAAACCTGCCCTTGCATACAGGGTACAGTGATGGGTTAATGCTTTACAGTTTGTCACAAATCTCAGTGCACTGTGATAGGCGGCATCTAACTTGATCAGGTAATGGGCAGGTGCATTCATATAGATCAGATCACCATAGTCCAGTACAGGTAAAAAGGTCACAGTGACTAGCCTTTTTCTGTCCTCAAGTGAGAAACAGGACTTGTTCCTGTAAAAGAAACCTAGCCTAACCCTCAGTTTTTTAAGCAGGTTATTGACATGAAGTTTAAAAGTGAGACAATCATCAAGCCAGATACCAAGGTATTTGTAACAGGTAACCACTTCAAGTTTTATCCCTTGCGTAGTTACAATATCTAAAACAGGCTCTGGTGTCTTTTTAGCTTTTGAAAAGAGCATTACCTTGGTTTTATCAACATTTAAAAGAAGCTTAAGCGCTGAGAGCTGAGTCTGAATAATGAGAAGCTTAATTTGTTTTTTTCTATCAATGTGTAACAGTTATCAAAATACTCATTAAAAGAAGGACAAGGAAAGAATAAAAGAAAAGGCCTATAAACAACACATTATGTAATGACTCAAGAACATTTTTATGTAATTATGTAATAAAACCCACATTTTGTAATAATCTGCTGCATTCTGTAACAGCCTGAACGCAATATAAAATAAATTTCCCTGCATTTTGTAATAAATTATTACATTTTGCAATGGTTATTACAAAATGCGTGAGTTGCCCTTTTAAAAAAACTGTAATATTCATTATGTAACCATAACCAAACTGTAAATATATCCCAAAATTGATGTTGATATACATGTTGGCTAATGAATATGGTAACACTTGATCTAGTTTTGGCCAATGAAAGATATTCTACTGAAATATTTTTAAATTATGATTAAGGATGATTCATGGTTGAATAAATAAATAAACAGTTGTAATGTTATTGTTTGCAACTCATTTTGTAATAACCACAGCAATATGTAAGAATATATTTCAAAATGTGGCGACATGTATTACATATTTGCATTGAACTTGTTTACTACATAATGGGCAAATTATTACAAAAGGAGGTGTTATTACATAATGAAGGGAAAATGTATTACATTTTGTATAGGTATAGTTAATAAATGATGCATTGTTATTTCATACAGGGCCAAAAAGAGCAGTCTGTTATCCTATTTAACAATCTTGTTTTTTGTTTCACCTGGTGACAACTTTAAACATGAGCTGATCACTCATTAAAACAAGGTCCGGAACAGGGCCAAACAGTCTTGTACCCTATTTAATCGTCAATCTTGTTTTTTTCGTGCCTTTACTCACAAATTCTTGTGTTAATGGTTGTTCTTATATCTGATGTCTTGGTCCCTGGATGGTGGTTTACTACAGCATCTGTGGAACAGAACAATTACAAATAATTAGAAGTTCACAAAAGACAGCAGGAATTATAACAATATCCATAATATCTATATTAAAGCATGGGCTGGCTTGGTGAATAATGTGGGAATACAAATAGTGGAAGAATAGGCTTTGTACATTTTCGTCTGAGTGTGGCGCTACTGGTTGGTATATTTTATGGAATTTGGACCAAGCATCTGCATCTGTAACAGTTCTGTTTAAAACTTTTATAAATGTAATTGCATTCATCTTTAAAGGTGGGGTAGGTAAGTTTGAGAAACCGGCTCGAGATACACTTTTTGTTATATTCCATGGAATGCTCTTAACATCCCGATAGCAATGAATATCTTAAGTGCTTTGACAAAAAATCCATAAAAAAATATCATCTGTGGAAGCCGTGGTACTGTAAAAAGCACAACCAATCATTTTAGCCGGCCCGGCTAAAATAACTGGATGGCCTACCTGCCTGTCAGCCTTCCATCTGTGCACAAACTTATCTCGTGCCCTCATTGGTCATGTGCGCGTTCGTGTGTGTTGGAGGAGGGGCTCTGTAAGGAAGTGGCACATTTTTTCCGGCTGTGTATTTTCAAATTCTAGCGATCTCGAGCTGGTTTCTCCAAAATTACCTACCCCACCTTTAAAAGACTACTTTTATTGAATGAGAGTTTTACCTAGCACAATGAGCCTGGGGTGGTGGGAAGGGAGAACTGGGCCTCGGCATCGGCAGGAGTGGTAGTCGCCTATGAGTATTAGAATTTAGATTAACAAAGGCATAGAAAAACCCTGAAATATGTACTGACACAAAGCTACAACCCTCGATTTTGTAAGTAGTAGTAGTAAATACATACGTATATACAATATACAACAATACGCATAATGCAATTAGCAGTACCAGTAATAAAATAACTGAATAAATAGTAGTAGAACCTTTATTTAGCCAGGAAAATCAATTAAGAACAAATTCTTATTACAATGATGACCTGACAGGAGGCAAAAGGCGTCCTGAGGGGATGGGGTTTGGGAGGAAAAAAATAAAAAGACAGACTCCGGGCACTACAGAACCCAGGAGACAACGCAATGACACAGAGCAGAGATGACAGGCATAGCAGTTAAACATATAACATCTCTAAAACAATATTGCGGTGGTTCAATCTGTCATTAAAATAATATAGAACATTCATCCATTCAATCCTTCATGGCAAGGATAACTAAGCTGAATAGTGAATAAAGTGATATGTGAAAAGTAAAATGACAGTGAAATTAAATGACAGTGCGTTCCTCACCACTGCGATCTGGCTCCTCTGTCCTCGTGTCTTTTGGGTCTGATTCCTCACTACTGATGTCTGCCTCTGCATGGGCCCTCTCTCCTTATTTATTCTGTCTCAGTCACCACTGCTATCTGGCTCCTCTGTCCTCTTGACTTGTGGTTCTGCAGGCTTAGTTCGACCTATGAATTTCAACAATGCTCCTGTAAAATATATAGATATATAGTATTATGGGTCAACATTAAAATAACATACACTGGAGAGCAAAATGTGAAATGCCATTGACTGTAGGCTACATATTATCCACACAATTGTCAGCAGGGGCAATAACAACTAAAATGTGAACTAACTTGAATGCATTAGTCCACAACACATAGCCTAACGTAGAGTAGAGAATGAATGAATGGTTTCTGCAAAATACACAGAAATAGAAATAAGGTTCAAATTACAATAACTAACCAGACGATGGTTATTAATAATAAGCAACAGCAATACTAATTGTTGCTAAAACACATTAGACACGTTGCAAACACACGGCTAATAAAAGCTAAGTTAGCATCTCATCCACACACTATCATAGCTTAACTTAGCTAACTAGCTAGCATTAGCTCAATTCCTGAACAACATAGAAACTAAAAACGGGACATCAAGACTCATTAACAAACTGACTGAGCAGGACACTATGCATACAATCTTATAACATTACCAACACTAAAGATCTGCATATATGCTCACATTCTTCACGAACGCATTCTCTCTGTGACGATGGTAATTATGCATGTGACGATGCGCAATAATGTCCTGAACGCACATGTGTAACCAGCTCGAAGACCCGTAGCTGAACTACTTTAGCTGTCCCTAAATGTGCCTGACTAAAACACGAACGATATAATGCAGATCAAGGAGAACAAGGGGAATTTACAAGACATAGACTAACTGTGGTTACATTACTTAACTAGCTCATCATCGTCACCAGTCAGAAAATGTCCGTTAGCCGTGGGGCTAGTTTTCGCTATGTTAAACTCCATTGACTTATGCTAAAATGTTAGCGATCTAAAGGTCCGCTATTTTTGGCTGTTTTGGGTCGACTTCAGTTGACTGTAAGATCGAAAATCTTCGAAATTGAATGTTCACAAAGCTGCGGACCGGTTATACACTCATACACGAGGGAACTAACATAGCTAATTTAACTAACGTTAGCTAATGTAGCTGGTGTAGTGCCGAGAGACGGGACATACGGATTAAGCAACTAGACTACTTATAGTGTACATGCAGAATTATTTCAATTTAAAATAGTTTTAAATGCTCACACACATACCTGACTCTGGTGCTGTATTTTCCTCTCGTTTCTTTTTAATTTTCCGTTTCGAAGTACCTGATGAATGCTTTCTCTTTGACACTCAGCGACAGAATCAACAGACAGAGGCAGCAAAGCAGATTTGAATCTGCCAATCAGATCAATCTATTGCTGGAGAGGGGGGGGGGCTCCCCGAAATCAGCCGGAAGTGGCGCATTCGAATACTGTTTGGGCTGTCTGCCGTGGGTGCGTTCCACTCCAAATAGCCGGTCGGCCGTAATATATGCATAGATATATATGCGTGCATATATGCATATATATATGCGTGCATATATGCATATATATATATATTTATATATATATATATATATGAATATATATATGCGTGCATATATGCACGCATATATGAATATATATATATGCGTGCATATATGCATATATATATATATGCGTGCATATATGTGTGTGTCTATATATATTTATAAACTGTATATTATTTTCCATCATTCAATGGACAATTTGTACTTTTTTTATATGTAGGCTACCATCAAACATATGTTCATATATAAAGTGGGTAACTATACAAAACGAAGTGAGATAACTGTTTATGAATATCTGTTCAATTTTATGTAAACTCATGAAAGATAAATGAGTGTTTCAATAAAACTATTACATATAAATGTATAGTGCAGTTTTTGTTTTCATTGCAATATATTTTTTTTATATGTATCAATATATAGCCATACATGGTCCATGCATATATTGCAATATATTTAAAAATATAAGGACTACTTTCCCATATATGGAAATGTATGATCCAATATATTGTATTATATTTACCAATATATTACAATATATTTTTGTTTCATAAGGGCGGGCTGCTCAGCCTTTATAGAAGCTTATGGGTTTTACGTTATCTACACTTTAGGCCAAGTTTAAACTTTTGGTGAGTAATGAAAGTGTTTATTTGACTGGCAGCGTTCCTCCATGCAGGTCCAAAGGGGGTTTCAGTGGGCGTATGGTTTTATATCAATGTTTGTCCATTAATGATTCACTGATAGCTAAACACAGCCTGAACTCTGACCAGTGGCGGTTTTATATGTACAAAAGTGGTGTGGCACGAACAACTTAGATATATAAGCTTCCGGTGCTTTTTTAAACACGTAAACAAATAGCTGTAGGCTTCCCATGGTTCCGAGAGGGGGGGGGGGTATAAGGAAAACACAAGACACTCATCACCGAGGTCACAATATCAATGGATCCAGCAGAGCAATCGCCTATAGGCAAAACACAGAAGATCAACAAGAGATATGACATAACATGAACCAAAGCTGCAGTAGACGGTCAACTTCATTCATTTTCTTTCCGTGTTACTGATTTGAATCGCTATACGCTGCTCTCTCTCGTCTCCTCTTCACATCTAAACTTTTCGCGGCACACATACTTACAGCCAATCAGCTCTCTGAATTATGAGATGACGTTTGGAGGGTATGGCAGCACATTGACCCTTTGGTGATGATTTTTTTGCCGCACACATTGAAGGTTTCTCAATGCCCTAATTCCCCTGACTCCTATCCTCGTGTCTTAGTCCCGCCCACATGAGATGCGAGCAGAGGAGTCGAGGAGTCGAGGAGGGGAGCCGAGGAGAGAGGAGGGGAACCGAGGAGAGAGGAGGGGAAGCAGCAGGCGGTTAGCCTGTTACGCACCATCCGCCCGGTACCGGGTGGATAAACGCGTCATTTGCAGGAAACAACGTCTAAGGAATCTTAATATTTAATAAACTATGAATGTTTTATATCCATGTAACGGGAAGAAACTCAGCGAACTGATCTTTTTAATTTTTTTTCCCAAAAAAAACCCACAATGCTAACACTCAGCCTCTGAATTAGCCACGAGCGAAAACATTTAACCTAAAACGGCACTTAAACTCACAATAACTCCCTTATTACTTATCCTAGATGCACAGCCAACCACTCGTTTTTGGTCCCCTGGAGACACAGAATCTGTGTAAAAAACCTCAACACTCAGTGATAAACATTTGCGACGCTATAAACGAAAGTGTACATCATAACATGTGGAGCTAGGTAGCTAGAAACGCTAACATGGCTTACCTTGGTCAACACTGGTCTTCAATGGCATTAAAACGATAAAAAAACGATGCTGCAGTCAGTGGCGGCCGGTCCATAGGGACGCTAGGGGTGCCGCCCCACCTCTTCCCATATTAAAAAATAAAAATAAAAATAAAAAATATATTTTAAAAAATATATATATTTTTATTTTTATTTTTAATGAACAAGGTAAATATTATATAATTGGTATCAGTAAAATGTATAATCTACAATAAAATCTCGTTTAAAATTGTGTTACGATGTCTAAAGTTACTGATAAGTCACATGTTTCCTGCCTGGCCTTGCCCGTGTACCTTCTCTCGTCTGGGGCGCTAAGAGAGGAGCCCTCAACCAGTGTAGCAGCAGCCACTAGCAGCTGACTGTTGCTATCTGTAACGTGTAAACTATGCCGCGAAAACATAATTTCAGCCAATCAGCGTCGTCAAATATGACGGTCACGGGGCGCCAATGTCAGCGCCCCGTGCAGTCTGTGAGTAGTTTGGACAGTGACTCGTATCCGGTTGACGCAGTAGTTGATGAGGATGGCTTCGTGTGCAGGTGGAGTCTCCGGACCTCGGTCCCCGCCTAATTCTGTTCAAGAGCTAATCTCCAATCCTTTCGAAAGGAGAAGTTTGGCAGATAAATTGTTGCTTAAAGACCTTGGACCGGACCAACTCGATTTGAATATATCGCAGCAATCTCGTGAAAAAGACAAAACTTATACACGAGGCTTCGCAAGTAGCTGGTACACAAAAAAGGCTTGGCTAGCTGGATGCAAACAGGTAAATGCTGTCTTTTGTTTCCCATGCTTGCTCTTCAAACAGCCGGGGACAGATACGATGTGCCCGTGGACTGTGATGGGAGTACATGATATGAAGCATTTGTCCGAAAGAATTAAAAAGCACGAGTGCACGAAGGCACACATGACAAACACCTTTAAGCTAGCCATGCTAGGCAAAGCTAACATAGCCGCACAGCTAGATCAAGGGTACAAGATGTCGGTGAAAAAGCACAATGAAGAAGTGGACACGAATAGGCACGTCTTGTCTAAAATAATTGATTGTGTGAAATTTTGTGGGGGCTTTGACCTGGCTTTGCGTGGCCACGACGAGACTGACACATCCGACAACCCCGGCGTTTTTCTGGGTTTAGTTAATCTACTGGCCTCGTTAGATAGCGTGTTGGAGGATCACCTTAAAACGGCTACGGTTTTCAAAGGCACCTCAAAGACGGTGCAAAATGAACTTTTGGACTGCATGTTATCAGTTTGTAAAGACTACATTCTGGAGGAAGTAAAAAATGCCAGTTATTTAGCTATTCAGGCAGATGAGACAACTGACATTTCCACCCACTGCCAGTTAGTGCTTGTGCTACGCTACATCGACCCGCATAACAACGTCCAGGAGCGTTTTTTTGAGTTCATTCCTCTTCAGAATGCGAATGCTGACACAGTTGCCACCGCGCTGATGGAGAGGCTGGGCACTATCCTCCCCGATGGACAACAGGGCAAACTAATCGCCCAAGCCTATGACGGTGCAGCGGTGATGAGGGGAGCTAAAGGTGGAGTTCAGCGGAAAGTGAAGGATGTGTACAGTAGTACGCACTACATCCACTGCTATGCGCATCAGCTGAACCTAATTATGCAGCAGGCAACATCCCACATCCCCAAGATAAGAACATTTTTTTCAGACCTTGGTGGATTTGCTGCATTTTTCTCCAGGTCATTCAAGCGAACTGCGATCCTGGATCAAGTGGTGGCACACAGACTTCCTGGCACTTCCACAACAAGATGGAACTTTCACAGTCGTGCTGTTAACACTGTATATGAGCACAAGGAGAACATCCTGAGGTGTTTCCAGACAATCAGAGACTCAGGTGACTTTGATCCCATAACAGTGAGAGAAGCCGGGGGCTTTGTGCGAATGATGGAAGATGAAGTTTTTTGCTTTTTCCTGACATTGTTCCACAAGATCATGCCACATGTAGACATGCTGTTTAGCCAACTGCAGAAGAGGAACATCGACTCTGTCTACATCACAGGACTCATCAAGAGGTTCACCAGCAGCATACAAACAATCAGGTAAATCATTATTTACAATGGCTGAGATGTGCTTATTATAGGAAATCTGTGAAACCTAAATGTGATTTAGCTGAACACAATAGACCAACTCACACATACTTGTTTAAATATCTTAAACGGGCTTACTGGAAATGTATATATTATATAACGTTTATAAGGTGTATCTCTGACTACTATTTCAAATAGTCAAGTTAATTTGTCAATTCTTGCCACAATGAGTAATTGTACATGGTTACTTGTGGTTTGGATCAGGGACTCCATTCCTTCTGGTGAAAGCAGTGGATCTCAGCAGCTGCCCACAAAGAAACGGAGGGGACTTGGACATGAAGAGCAACAGCTGTTGGCTAGAGAGGTAAGCAGTAATAGGAACGTGTTCTATGACTAAAAGCTCCTTTCATAATATAGGTCATTTCATATCACAATAATGATACATTTCACAAGAAAGCCCATTTTCTGTAAATTAAATAAATAGGTAGGCTAGTTAAAATATCCACATGGAAAGGCCTATTGCTTATTACATTCTGAATTGTATACACTTAACAAGGCCTAAACTGCAAAAAGTGTCCCACAGTCTCTACATTTCAAAGGGGATCAAGACAGATCAGAAAAGGTTTAGGCTTCCAGAAGCAACCACAGTGGACAGAAAGGGCCCAACAATAAATGAATGAAGTGTAAACAGTCATTAAATGTATATATTGTAGTGACTTAATTTTAAACAGTAATATTGTTCTGTTGATGCTCAGATAGATGTCCTGTTATTCTGATAGGTTCCATTCACAAGAAAGCTCTTTGTTTGTTACACATCTTATAGGGGACACTAATGACATTATGACTGATAGATGTGAAAAGGTGATTCTGTTATTTATTATGTCTTGATTTTTTCATTGTGCATTATTTCATAGGTATGTGATACCATACTGAGTCACGCAAAGGAGAGATTTTCCTTCACCAAACACCTAATCAGCTCCACCCTCCTGCAAGGAGACCTGTTCCAGCAGCACAGCCGAACATTCCCTGAAGCAGCGCTGGAAACAACTGTGGAGGCCTACCCTCTACTGGACAAGGCAAAGCTCAAGACGGAACTGTCCCTCGTCTATGACAATGACCAGTTCAGGGCTTGCAGTGGTGCTGTTACTCTGCTCCAGTTCTTCCTTGACAATAATCTGCAGGAGACATTCACAGAGACTGTCAGTCTTCTGAAGGTTCTTGTAACCACACCCATGGCTACGGCTGAGGCAGAGAGGTGCTTTTCCACTCTGAAAAGGATAAAGACTTTCTTGAGGAACAGCATGACACAGGATCGCCTGAATGCTCTGGCTATGCTGTCAATTGAGAAAAAACTCATTAGGAGCATTCCTGACTTCAACACCAGAGTCATTGAGAGGTTTGCCACCCAGAAGGAGAGAAGGGCAAAATTCCTCTACAAATAGACACACACACACACACACACACACACACACACACACACACACACACACACACACACACACACACACACACACACACACACACACACACACACACACACACACACACACACACACACACACACACACACACACACACACACACACACACACAAGCTCTCGCAGCAAACACAGATGGCCGACCCTTAAAAAAATGCGTTTCATTAGAGAGACAATTAAACGGCCGCAGAATGTTGTGAAGTTACTTTTGGATACCTAAGATGTTTTGTTCAACCACAAAGTCCAGGAACATGAGTACTGTTTGGAAACCTGTTGCGTTCGACTCATTTTCCCCAGAGGAACAGTTGTTTCTTGTTTCCTTTTGTTTTTGTCTTTTTTCTGCCTGTTACACATTTTGTTATTCAAAGCAGTAAAAAAGGTGCTATCGGCCAATAAGCTGGATATCACTTTATATGTAGAGAGGAGGTTTCCCATGGTTGTTAGAAGTTTATTAATAAGTGGGCATTTATCACAGAAGTGATTGTTCTGTCTCCACGTTTGTTGCATTGTCTGTGATGTATTTTCCAACGGTTATAGCTCCTGTCCTGTCCCAGCAACACTACACGGTTTGCAGCTCCACCACATTTTTGGTTTATCTTCGGTGTCGCTTAAAATCTGCTTCCCATCGGACTAAAACCTCCACGTAATCTGAAGACAGATACTTGAAGTTATTTAAACCTTTTGCAAACTTTATGTTCTTTCTTGCTCTAGCCTTGCCAGTTACATTGTACATAACACATATATTATCATTATGCTAACTGGTTGTTCGTGTTAGACGATGTAGCTTTTTCATTTCTGAGTTATTGCTATATGTAAATAAGCCTGTTTGTAAATAATCCTCAGAGAAACAAAGAAAAAAACACAATTTATGACATTTTGTGCTGTGGTTATTTTTTTTAAATTGCATTTATTCACAGTTCAGTTTGAAATGCTGTAGTGACTTGTATTGAACCACTTAAATATTTATAATTAATGCTACTGAAAAGATGCTATTAATTTTATATCCCACATGCAGTTCACTGTAAAGCCACTTGGTGGAGGTGTTGGTTCATAAAACATGAACAGTTTTAAGAAAGAAAAAAACACCAGTTCTGAGAACACAAATTCCTGGTAAAGTAGTAGATGTTCAGGTTGATAAATAATATTTTCCACACTGAAGATTATGGAGGTATTGATCAGTCTTCTCATATTTTTAAGCCTCGATTTCTCCTTTCCCCCTCCCTCTAACATCACCAGAAGTCATAATTGAAGGGGTCATTTCCCGGACCCCCCAGGTAGGTCACTTCCGGTACGTCAAGAGCCCCACCAAAAAAAAAGACCACCGGCCGCAACTGGCTGCAGTTAATCCATAGGTTCATCCAATGTATCTGTGCCCTCTTTGAAATTATTTCTGATAATCCATAAGCAATAAAACTGCTTTTTCGTTTCCAAATGCCAGAGCTAGAGATCGCTTCACTCTGCTGCTTCCATCTACTTCCGCCCCATGGGACCTTATTTCGGAAAAATAATGTATTGAAGTCAATGGAGAGAGAAAACGTATCTTTCGATCCCGTTTGAATTGTGCCATGAATTACACATATGATGTTTGTCAATCTTAAAAAATAATTTCCATGTCAAAAAAGTCACAGTTTGTCGTAAAACTGTTGAAATATAAGACTATGAAAAATACGCAACTAGAAAGACTACAAATCCCAGAGTCGCGTAAGTGATGTCACAATTGTTTTCCTCCACTAAGAGATAGCTAAGATCAGCGCCATATAGATAGAATCTATCTATATGGCGCTGGCTAAGATAAGATAACTTTAACAAGATGCCTGTGTGCTTAGTACCAGGTTGTTCATACCAGCAATGGGTCTTGCTCGTTCTTTCGCTTCCCGTCTGATGAAAGGACTAGGAGTGTCTGGATCAAGCTAGCTAGTAGCTAGCACGTTAGTTAGCATTACAGCCTTGTCATTTGTATTAGCCTTAACATGAAGTAACATTAAGTAACCCAAAATGTTAAACAGTAAGAGTAGTAGTCATATTTCGTGAACCCTTTGAAGAGTACTGTCACACCAGTGTGATCATTCTATAATACACAATTTAAGCCCGGGGGAGAAATGCTAACGCTAACGCTAGCGATCTTCTCTACTTCATGCTATCTGCACAAATGGTTGACATTTAACATTAAAACGACCAGGCAGTTCAGAGAGAATCAAAGGAAGGCAGGCAGGCAGCTTTGCATGACTTTCTTCAGGACGTGTTTCATTGTGGTGATAGTGAGGGTAGTCAATCGTTTTGTTGACAAGACAGTAGTGACGGCCATCTTGGTGACGTGAGTTGTTCTGTGAGACCAGAGATGTAGTTCATTGAGCGTTTCACACAAACAAAAGTGTTACTTCACAGTTTTACGACACATTTTTTTTTTTTTTACTTGCAAAATTATCTTTTAAATTGACAAACATCATATGTGTAATTCGTGGCACAATTCAAACGGGATCGAAAGATAATCTTTCTCTCTCCATTGACTTCAATACATAATTTTTCCGAAATAAGGTCCCATGGAGGTCCACCGGAAGGGGAGGGACTTCGCCACTCTATTTACATGCGCGCAGCCCCCACCTTTTCTCTTCACAACGTGTGTGTGTGGGGGCCTCCCCCTTCGATTCTATTGGCTCTAACGGTCAGAAAGAGGTGTCAACCATCCAAATCGACCAAGGGGGGCCAGAGATATGGAAAAAAAAACATTTTCACCCAAATCACCTCAGAGGTGGGGTGGTTTTGGCTAAACCTCTCTAAAAAGGTCAAATGTCACTTGTTTTGCATCAATCTTGATACAGGGTACTTATTATATGTTGTACTTTGGATTCCTAAAGCTTTTAGTCTACTAACCCATCATCCAAGGGTAGTTTTCACTATCTGTAAAAAATAATTTTTGGACGGACACTATCATTTACAGTTTTTTACTATGTAAAATCTGAATTTTCTTTAAAATAAAAAACCTTTATATTGATTCTGACACTTCTACATCCAACTCACAGATCTAACCTTGCTTTGATAAAAGAAATTATTCATATAACCCTTTTAGAAGTTAAGTTGTAGTCATTTGTTTTGGGCATGTCATTTTCGAGCCTGAAACATGAAAAACAGGCTTGGTGCTTAACAGGTTAGAGAAATGAGAACTCCTCTCCTCTGAGCGGTCATTTTAAAGAGACGTCCATTAATGATGACAGGAGGCACAGCAGCCCTCTGTCTGATGGACAGATGTGTTCATGATGACTTATATATTTACTTTGATTCATTCACAGTGCGGTATAATGAGACAATAACAGGCTACAGATGCGGACATATATACAAACATATATATTTATATAGGCTATATATTTATATAAATATATATACAAGTATGAGAGCACTCTCATAATAACGTAACACTATCAGAGACTGGATATATCCCCCCCCCCCTCTCCTCTCTCTGGTCGCTACAATGAGGAAATGAAATTACGGGCCAAAAGTTGTATTTACAAGTATTAAAAGTAAGCATAGGACACCAAACCAACTGAGACCTGTCTGTCCGCTCCATCTACGCACACACTCTACCACACACACCTACACACTGTACCACACACGCACCTACACACTGTACCACACACACCGACACACTGTACCACACACACACCTACACACTGTACCACACACACACCTACACACTGTACCACACACACACCTACACACTGTACCACACACACACCTACACACTGTACCACACACCAACACACACCTACACACTGTACAACACACACTGTACAACACACACACTGTACAACACACACACTGTACAACACACACACTGTACCACACACACCTACAGCTCCTAAAGCATATCATCAGGCTACAGCCGTTGTGTATTTTATTTTGTGAAGCACTAAATGGTTTTAGAAAAATATGGACTCTTTGTTTGTAGATATCTACTAAACTAAAGCAAATAAAGAGAGTAGGCCTGTTATACTGAGTGATATATATTATACACACTGCTCTGCTTTCTGCACGGACCTCACAGCTGTTCTCTCTGTAAACATCGCCTCTGATTCAAGCAGTTAATAAAATAATATCCAGGGGATGCATGCAGAGCTGTGATTGGCTGAGATCAGTCCGGCCGTGCGTCACGACTCTTTGAAACATCGCTGTTCCCGGAAATGCATCCACGAAGGAGCCGTGGAGGACCCTGGAGGACCCATCAGTGTCTCCTCGGTTATAGCTCCTCTAGAGAGCCTCCTCGACGCTCGATCCTCGGTCCTCGATGTGAATTTAGAGAATCTATTTCCGGGTCACTACCGGGGGACCGAGGATTCGAGGAGTCGAGGAGGGGAAATTCGACAATTGAGAAACCTTCATAGAATAGAAAAACACTCTGAGCACGCGCCGTGTAGTTTTTACAGCACCCATTCATTTTAACAGCAGAGAGAGGGGCTTGCCCCACATCACTCAACAGGGCTCAATAGGCACACTGTAGACACTAATTATAAGAACGCAGACTAAAACAGCAATGTACAGACGAATCAGATGACTCAAAATGATCTTAAAATATATTTTAAAGGTCCCATGTCATGCTTTTCCGGGTATTACCCATCCCCTTGTGTTATGAAGGTTTTGTTGCATGTAAACGGTCTGCAGAGTCACAAACCCTCAAAGTACACCCTGTAGCGAGTAAAACTCTAACACAGAACGCCTGGTTGGAGATTTCTCATTTTCCATTGTTTACTTCCTGGGTATCGCTACGTAGGGATACCCAGTAGCCACGCCCAGAGCTATGGCCGCACCCTCTGCCAGCCTTTCACGAAACAAAGCTTTCCAAACCTTTCAGCGATTCATGCCGGATATGTACAGCGTAGGGCACTGAAGAACGATGCTGTTCCTACTTTGTTTGGACCAGCGGGAGATCGGGGACACAACCTGTAAGTATTCATTGTTGTTTGTGTATTTATGATGTTTAAAACAAACAAGGTATCTACCACGACTGTTTAAATGGGTAAACGTTTTTCGGGCTGCGACGTTGGGATGGCGGAGAAATGCTCTCCGCAGACCCATTCTCACAGCGTTATAAACCTTTTTCTTACTCAATATCAAGCCACACTTATTGTTTTTACTTCGGCTGTGAGTGTTTGTGTGTGCTCAGGATGAGTTTAGCTTGTTCTCTGTGTATCGCCGACACGGAAGCCTGTCGGCTCCTTGCAGCAGCAGCGAGCAGCAACAAGCCTCTCACGTCGCGACCAATCAGAGCACACTGGGCTCACAGAGAGGTGGGGCAGGAGCTCCAACAAGCCGTTTAGGACAGAGAGTGAATACCTGGTGAATACACATACTTTACAGAGATGCTGTTTGAGAAACCAATGTGAGTTTGGAACATTGAACAGTATAAATCTATTCTAGTATACCTCAACAATGGAATTATGATCAGTAGAAATGGCCATGACATGGGACCTTTAACATGTATTTATAACGGGATACAGTATACCCCTCAAGGTCTAATAATGAGATCCTCGACCCTCCGCCCCCCCCCCCCCCCTCCACACAGAGCCCCCCCACATATCAAATCCCAATTGAACCCCTGCTGATATCCAAACCTTCATCATTTCATGGAGTTATGGCTACAAGATGGGGTTTACCAACCAGTCCATCAGTGGTCCAATTCCACCCTTCCAGTTCACATGGGGAAGTGTTGGACAAGATACTGAACCTTAAATAGCTCCTGTAGGCATGTCTGTGGTATACATGTATGATGCTCACCATACTACTTCTCTGATGGCTCCCACAGGATTGTTGACATCCACCTGGATCCATCTTCTTATTATTTACAGACACATGCATTCTCCAGCATCTGGACTACCTACGTTGTACATTTTTTAAATGTACACACAACATCTATTATCTGTCCTCCTATGTTGCTCTCCCCGAGTTTTCTCTCATTAACTGGGGGGTTTCTTTGGAGGTGTTTCCTTGTCCGTTGCGAGGGTCCCCGAGGACAGAGGGGGTCGTATTCATATTCTGTACAAACTGAAAAGTCCACTGAGACAAATGTGTGATATTGGGCTTCATAAATATACTCTGATTGATTGATTGAAGTGTATGTAAGTCACTTTGTAATGCAAAATCCTGCATTTCAATGGGAATGTTTGTATGCAGGTCAACCCTTTGAGAAACTCTATGAATCAGCTTCAGCTAAATCTTAGGACTGGGAAAACAAAGTGTTTCCATCGGATCAGAGACACAGGGCCCTATGGTGTAATAAGGTCAGTCTAGAGAGAGGTTAAGTAGTCTAGAGCAGTGGTTCCCAAACGGTGTGCCGCGGCACACTGGTGTGCCGTGAGGCAAGTCCGGGTGTGCCGTGGGATTTTGTGACAACCATACGTTATTATTGCAATATACAACTACACAAAAATAATTATTTTTTAATTTACTATATCAGTACTTTGTATGCACTCATTTCATAATACAGAGGCAAACTCTATACCTAAAAACAATTCTTTAAAAATAAATCCTCACAGAACCCCATATTTCGCTGTTAACGCAGTTGCAGGTGGGAATTATAAGACCGTGACACATCGAAGGCTGAAGGACAACATTAAAACAGAGAAACACGCAAGAGGGAAAATGGAGCGCTTTCTTGTGCGGAGCAAACCACCAACCACCAGTGCAGAGACTGCCGACAACCCACCACCGAAAGAAAAGAGGAAAAAAACTGTCAGCAGACAGTATCATGAAAGTTACCTGTCTTATGGCTTCAGTGGCGAGCGGCAGATTTTCCCTACAAATAGACGAATCTACTGACATAAGTGGGGCTGCCCAACTTCTGGCAAACGTCAGATATGTTGATGCTGACTCTATCAAAGAGACGTTTTTCTTCTGCAAAGAAATGGAAAGCCATACTACGGGAGAAGAAATATTCAGGGTAACTAATAACTATTTAAAAGAGAACAGTCTGACCTGGAATATGTGCGTCAGTCTTTGCACAGATCGTGCGGCAAGCATGACGGGGAGAGTGAAAGGATTTATTGCTAAGGTGAGAGCACAAAATCCACATATCGTGACAAACCACTGCATTTTGCATAGAGAGGCATTAGTTGCCAAAACCATGCCCCCGGAGTTGACTGAGGTGCTGAATCAGGCTGTGCAGATGGTGAATTACATCAAATCAAGGCCCCTGAAATCTCGCCTCTTCTCCCAGCTGTGCGCCGAGATGGGAGCCGACCACCAAAGCCTGATCCTCCACAATTTTTTATTTTGTGACCTGTCTGGTTTAAATGAATGTGTTGCTGCTTTGATGAAGCCTAATTTGATAAAGTTTCAAATTAATTTCTGAAATATTTCGTTAATAAATATTTCATGAGTAATATAGTTGTCTTTGTCACATTTTATTTGGCATTAGTAAATAATTATGCACATTTACAGATATTTTACATGATATGAGTGATAACACGTGTTATAAGGGCTATTTTGCACAATAGGTGTGCCTTGAGATTTTTGCTTGTCCTTTGGTGTGCCTTGGGCACAACAAGTTTGGGAACCACTGCCCTAAGCTACCGAGAGCCAGTGCACCACGCTCTTTCCTAACCTAACCCTAACCCTAACCAAGTCTTCACACTAACATTAATGATTCCCCTCATGGGGACCTCCATTATGTCCCCATAAGGGAGGCGAGTCCCCACACGTGACTGTGTAAACAGATTTAGGTCCCCACAAGGATAGTAATGCTAGGCCACACAAACACACACACACACACACACACACACACACAAAAACACACACACACACACGCACACACACACACACACACACACACACACACACACAAAAACACACACA
>NW_022987606.1:444963-452463 GCF_902827165.1 Trematomus bernacchii
GATCCGTGTGATTGTGATTGTGATCGTGATCGTGATCGTGATGGTGATCGTGATCGTGATGGTGGTCTGGCTTCGCGTTAGCAACAGCGAGCAGCAGCAGCAGCAGCGCTCCCTTTAAGACTTTCATCCTGAGACACAAATCAAAAAACCAAATGCACCCTCTGGTATCTGTGAAGACACTGATCCAGGAGACGGCTGAACGGTTTATATACCGAGCTCCAGAGGCCCCGAGAGACCCCGAGCCAGGACAAAGTCTGTGTGCTCAGAGTGTTATTGAACTCTGATATAACTCCTGGCCCACTTTCTTAATGTGTAAAAAGGTTAAAAACACAGCGAGGCGGACAGCCATGGTCTCACGTCTCACATCTTATATCATATAGCAGTTTGTTTGTATGTATGTATTTGTGTATAGATGTTGCAACTATGCAGAGCTTTAGCAATACTGTATGTAACTATGGTCATGCTAATAAAGCTGTTGAATTGAATTGAATTCAAATGAATTGAATTGAAATGAATTGAATTGAATTAAAATGAATTGAATTGAAATGAATTGAATTGAATTGAATTGAATTGAATTGAATTGACTGCAGAGAAACACTGAACATCTGAAACATAAAATACAGCAGGAAGTTGTTACAACACATCTCTTAACAATAAACAATGTTTTTATATCTGCATAATTTCTGAAGCTGCAGAGTTTCTGGTGATGATGGAGAGGTCTGTCCCTGCAAGGCCACCGTAGAAACCGTTTCAAGATTATATTTGGTGTTACTTAAAATAAAACTCTAAAATAATCAAATATAAATACAAAATAATCAAATATAAAAAATTGAGTTCACTTCATATTTTGGTGTGTTTTGTATTTTATTCCTATACCATATTTTTTATATTAATAAAAGTATGTTTGTTTGTTTGTAGCCTTTATTTAACCAGGTTAAAAAATCCCATTGAGATCAACGATCTCTTTTTCAAGGGAGACCTGCGGTACATTAGTTACACATAAAAACAACAGAAAACAAAAGGACATCACAACATAATTACAGGGGTATAAATTAGCAACCTATTTACAGTGACAGGTATCCAATAACATTTCATCCAGCCGTGCTTTAAAATGATGCAAGGGAATCAAAATGCTCAGTGTCAATGTTTTTTGCATAGTGTTCCAAGCTAGAGGAGCAGCGCACATAAAAGCTTTAGTACCTAAAACAGTCCTAGCACTTGGCACATGTAATAAGAACACATCCTGGGATCTCAGGCAATAGCTACTTGCCACTCTCCGTGAGATCAAAGAGCATATATAAGTCGGTAGTTTACCCAGCATGGCTTTATATATGAATATGTACCAATGACTGAGCCTCCGAACAGTAAGTGAAGCCAGACCTGCCTTGGCATACAGGGTACAGTGATGAGTAAGTGCTTTACAGTTAGTAACAAATCTCAGAGCACTGTGATAGGCGGCATCTAACCTTTCCAGGCAATGGGCAGGTGCATTCATATAGATCAAATCACCATAGTCTAGCACAGGTAAAAAGGTCACAGTGACTAGCCTTTTTCTGGCTTCAAAAGAGAAACAGGACTTGTTTCTGAAAAAGAAACCTAGTCTAACCCTCAGCTTTTTAAGCAGATTAGTGACCTGAAGTTTAAAAGTAAGACAATCATCAAGCCAGATACCAAGGTATTTATAACAGCTAACCACTTGGAGTACTTGTCCTTGCATAGTCACAATATCCAAAGCAGTCTCTGGAGTCTTTTTAGCTTTAGAAAAGAGCATTACCTTGGTTTTCTCAACATTTAAAAGAAGCTTTAGTTCAGAGAGCTGAGTCTGAATAATGTTAAAAACAGCCTGTAATTTAACAACCGCCTCCTTAATGGAGGGACCTGCACAGTACATCACGGTATCATCCGCATAAAAATGTAAAGTAGCTTCATCCACATTTTCACCTAAACTATTGATATATATGGAGAATAAAAGTGGACCTAAAACAGAACCTTGAGGAACACCATTAGCAATGTTCAACCACTCAGAGGACAGCCCATTAAAGTGAACACATTGGGACCTTTCAGAGAGGTAGTTCACAAACCACCCCACTGCATGGCTGGATAAGCCAATACTGAGTAGCCTCTGCTTTAAGATGCGATGATCGACGGTGTCAAACGCTTTGGAAAGGTCAATAAATAGAGCTGCACAACTCTGCTTTTTATCTAAAATACTTGTAATGTCATTCACCACTTTCATTGTGGCAGTGATGGTGCTATGTTGCTTTCTGAAGCCTGACTGATGTTTAGACAGGATATTATTTTTACATAAAAACACCTTTACCCGCTCACTCACTTGGCGTTCAAGCACCTTAGCCAGAACTGACAATTTCGAGATTGGCCTATAGTTATTTAAAACAGTTGCCTCCCCTCCTTTTAGCAAAGGCAGGACATACGCTGACTTCCATACTTTTGGAATTGTATTTGTGCTGAGGGAGAGGTTAAAAAGAGAAGTAAGAGGTGGAGCAATAAAATCTGCAGCTATCTTTAAAAAGAAAGGTTCTACGTTAGTAGTATTACTGATGCTCCTTCAATCACATTAGTATGCATAAAAAGTGACAGGTCACACCTGCTATGTCCCGCCTCCTACTTATGCTAATGAGCCCCTTTGATATGCTAATGACCCCCTTTGTTCGAGGTGTTATCGCGTGTAGGTGTGATTTCACAGATAGGTGTGATATCCTTTGATGTGAGGGGTGAGGTGTTGTAGCGTGTAGGTGTGATATTCCCCATTGTAGTAGATCCTTTTGTTGTATAATCTAATTAGCCTTTGATGTCTGACCCTTTGATGTCTATCCTTTGATGTGAGGGGTGAGGTGTTTGTAACATGTAGGTGTGAACTCCCCATTGTAGTAGATCCTTTGTTGTCTAATCTAATTAGCCTTTGATGTCTGCCCCTTGATGTCTATCCTTTGATGTGAGGGGTGAGGTGTTTGTAACATGTAGGTGTGAATTCCCCCTTGTAGTAGATCCTTTTGTTGTCTAATCTAATTAGCCTTTGATGTCTGTCCTTTGATGTAAGGGGGTGAGGTGTTGTAACATGTAGGTGTGATATCGCACCGGCGTGTTATAAGCCTTTGATGTCACTCTAATTAGCCCTTTGATGTATGTCCTTTGATGTGAGGGTGGTGAGGTGTTGTAACATGTCTCGCACCCCATCCCCCTCGCACCCCGTCCCCCTCTCACCCCTTCCTGTCACCCCATCCCCCTCGCACCCCGTCCCCCTCTCACCCCGTCCCCCTCCCACCCCTTCCCCCCTTCCTTTTGCTGTGATGTCAGAAGATAGAGGTGGGGGTGGAGCTAGGTAAAAAAAGAAATCCGTGCAAACTAGATAAAAAGCCAGTCATTTCCACTCACCAAGTCACCTAAACTTTCAAAAACGAAAATGGCAAAGAGACGCATCGATATGGGTTTAATCAGCGAGACGCCTGTGACAACTTACCGCCATCCGTCGGGAGCTCCAGTCAAGAAACGGATGCAGTATCTGTGCCGGGTTCAGACCCTCCGTCGGAGGCTCTTCATGAAAAATGGAGTCTGGATGTGTGAGACTGTCTCCGCTCACACCCCCTCCCACCCCTCCCCTCCCCACTGCCCGTCACCTCCTGATTTGGCTATCAGCCATTAATTTTCACTCACCAAGTCACCTAAAACTTTTATTGTCCTCTCTAAATTAGATTAGTTTTAATATGATTTGTGTTAACTATGGATGTTCTCTTAAGTTGTAGGGCTTGTGAACTAATGTTTAATTATTTTACTAACTACAACAAAGTCTCTTTGAGAGGAAAATAATAATTTAAAGATCTTAATGACCCCTTGATCTTGTCTTTTTATTGTTTAATTACTTCACACAACTATTAATGAATCCCTATATGAAGTTACATGAGGCTACATTTACTGGTGTTGAGCCCTGGATGATGAAAATAATCTAAGTGTCATGTTAGGGGGACATTACGGAACTCAGGAGCCCGCCCTTGGAGGCTTGGAGAGCGGATAAAGAGAGCTGTATTTACTGCTGTTGAGCCCTGGATGATGTAAATAGTCCAAATGCCATGGTATGGGGGCATTACGGAACTCAGGAGTCCGCCCTTTGAGGCGTTGTTAACATTAATGCTTTTGTTTTTGTTACTAAGATACTTTTTAGATACACTTTTGAAGTGAGCAACACTTTACAACTGGTAGAAAGTTAAGTACTTTTGTATGGAATTGGGTTTTCTTTAGAGCTGTTTTCAGTGAGACAATGCAGTTTCTGATAATTTTAAGTTTCAAGTTTCAAGGCTTTATGGCATATGCCCATTAGCTACAGTGTAGATATGTCAATGAAAAATATAGGTCACAGGCTCCTCCAACAGTGCAACAAATTATATATATATATATATATATATATATATATATATAGAGCACATAAAACAGATAAAATACTGCAATTTGTGCGTAATTCTCTCACAAAGGAACTGTAAGATACACGTTTATGTATGGAAAACTTTATAACTTGGTAAAATATTCATTCATTTGTAATGAATTACTTGACTAACATTACTTTTTTTTAAATATATGTTTTTTAGATGCTTTACTTTTGATTTCTTTCATGTTATTTTAACACAACATTACTTTTTTCATATTTTTCAACATACTGTGATATTTGTTTTTTTCTCTCCATTATATTTTTGAATATACAGTGATTTTTATCAAAATACAACATGCAACTATTACATTATACAATATTACGACTTTTTGCGATATTTTCAACACAATATACGTTTTTGTAGGGCTTCAGGATATTTGGCATGTCATGCATAAAACCGGTGTCATCTTTCCTGAAACTGACGTGCTGTCCGTTTTACAAACAAGTTATCTTTCTGCTTCTTCACCCTCTGAATTTTCCTCCCCCGTCCCTCTTCCTTCAGCCATCACAACAACAATTAAGTCAGATCTGTGAAATTAAACACCTCTTTCCCAAAGCGTGACTTCCCTATTGAGGGAGTGGGGCAGTAGGGCCTAACCCGATTGGCCAAATATACTAACATGCAGAACGTATGGTATGTTTGAAAAAAGACTAACCATCTATCCAGTTCAAGCTGTCTTTAAGATGTGACATTGCACTCTGACTTTTTCCCCGTAAAATCATGACAAACTATTACTTATTCTTCAATTTGACCTCTTGCTGCTTGGTTGAAAATGATAGATGAAAAATAACTTTTTAAAAAGAGTCAAACAGCGAGGGACATTATACGGGTGAAAGAAACTCTCATTTCTACAGATGACTCCCCCCCCACTCAACGCAATAAGTCCCACCCCAATCAGCAAATCATCCAAAACTAAGGACCCCACTAAGACGACCGTTGAAAACTAGCCATGGATCTGAGAAAAACCAAGTCTGATGTAGCCTACCCTTATTATCACCAGGATAACGGATATGGGCTTAATGACTGGATGTTACAAAGTAAGGGAGAGGATGTTCCCGAAGAAGAGCTTCCCTCTATATCATATCCGTGTAAGGTCTTTAGGACAAAAGAGGACTATGATAAAATGACATATGAAGAATATCTTTCTTTAAAAGATGGTATTATAGATAACCTTTATAGAAACAATATATCTCATACTACTCGCCAAGATCGCAAACGACAATTAGCAGAAAAGAAAAGCAAAAGTAAAGAAAACCGAAGAAAAAGAAAAAGCAAAATGAAAAGGAGAAGAAAAATGAAAAGCAAACCCAGATTGCGAATGAAAAGAAAAGGGACAATAGGACGGAAAAGACAAAAAGAAGGAAGGTGAAAAGAAAAAGGAACAAAGTGAAGAAATTTCAACTAACTATAGAGGATGCTGATAGTGTTGTAGAGCCATTACCGGATCATAATAATCTTATAGATCATCTACCGCTAACCGACTGCTGCGAATGTGTTGAACAAATACCAAAAGCAATGGCAGAGCTTTGCTTCAATATAATGAGAGAAAAAGCACGATACTATGGAATTGCCCAAATTGGCAACAGTGCCAGAACATGTATTAAAAGACTGTTGGAGGATCTCTATTCTAGTATCGGTTGTCATTACAGCGAAGGATATGCCAAAACGTGTGATGACATAGACAAAGCTTTTGAAGACAATTATATGGTACCCGTCCTTACAGCTAAACAAATCCTATGCCAGGTATTCAACAGACCACAAGAAGCACAAGAAGCCCCAGAAAGGATTACATTCAGAGCTAATAATGGTGAAACCGAAGAAGAAGCTAAGCAGATTATAATCGTTGCGGGTGAAAGGATAGAGAATTTGCAAGTGATGTTAATGCACTTATCTGATATAAAAAATGCATTCATTTACTTCCAAGAGACCCCTAAACATCTACTTGGGCAATGTGAATTGAACGATAAACCGATCACTGTAAATGAAACGCGGAGAGAAGCAGCAGTGCAAATCGTTAAGTCTGTTACCTTGTATGCACTACGACATTAACTTGGTCAAATGTAATATGTCTTTCTGAAAATGTGGCGAATGGTGTGTTTTTCAATTAAGCAACCATAACAAATGAAAATGTATTTCTTATATGTTTTTATTACTTATTACATGTTTTATCCCTTTAATGTATATATGTGCATGTATTTACCTTTTTATTGTAATCAAAGCCACTTGAGGAGGGATCCTTTTATTTATTTAATTTATTTATTACCTGGAGGCCAGCAGAACCCCCCGCAGAGAAAAACTCTTCACCGACCTGCCACCTTTTGAAATAAACAGAGCAACTCAAACACCTGTCCTTTGAAGAACCTTTTAAACTTACCCGACCTCGATCTTAGTGGTTTTTATTTCTCAGTGACATCTAGTTCATTTTTATACTATTTTACTAACCCGGTGTGCCCCCCTTCCCTCTTTTATTATAATTTTAATTGTTGGGGAGATTGTTTTAATTGCACTTATTTTATTATTGCACTTTTTTTAATACTTATACTTTCACTTTTAATTGTATTTTATGCATGGTTTTAACTAACAGAACTAGAGTCACTTTTAATTAACCATTTTAGATCCCCCCCCCCATTTAAGGTATTTTTATTGATTCCATTGTGACGAGCTCCATACACACACACACATACATACACCTGCACACGCATGCACACATACACCTGCACACATACACCTGCACACATCCACACACACCAACCCACACATACACACAAACACATACACACCCCCCTCCAGACCTTGGGTTGGGGAGACCTGCTTTTAAACATACTCTGCCGCCGTTCCATGGTCCAGCCCCGTCCTGCACTTTTTAACCAGTCTTTTACCACAGTCTTGTTTAAATAGAGCTTTTACAACGCTTTTAAAGGGTTTTTACAAGGTCTTTGTAGGGCTTTTAGAACGTTATGGAGTTTTTTAATGTTTTTTTTAAACACCCTAAGCTACCGAGAGCCAGTGCACCACGCTCTTCCCTAACCTAACCCTAACCCTAACCAAGTCTTCACACTAA
>NW_022987606.1:462463-474963 GCF_902827165.1 Trematomus bernacchii
CTACACTGTTTTATCAAAACCAAAGTGCCACGCAGTAACTTGGTATGCATGTATTTCAGCAGGAAATGTGCAACCTAGATGACATTTACCAACACAGACTATATAGAAATATTTGTAAAAGTTGTTCATGCGTTATTAAGTGAATATGGCATTAACCCTCCTGTTGTCTTCGGGTCAAATCTGACCGATTTACTACTTTCATCAATCATAACTTTTTTGTTTTACATTCGATTGCATTAAGGATTTATGATATCCTTCACAGTAGACATTTGAACATATAAAATTGCTGATTGACCTTGTCGTGGTGAGTGGGCTTTAAACTAAGACGGGTCATACTGAATAGTCTGTGCACACATTTTTAACATGTGATCTTTCTTTCATGTAGGACGCTGAGGGAAGTTGCAACGCCTCGGCCAATGTGATGTCTTCCCCACGTGAAAGAGATTGAAGGCATAATTTATAACTTGAGACAATTTTCCAAATGTTATGACTTTTATTGGCTTAGGTAGTAATGGATTACATCCAACACGAATCAAGATCGTATAGAAAAAAAGGAAAGTGTAATCCTTAGTTACATAGGAAAAGATGTAATCGGATTAGTTTGACTTTTTTTAATAATAGGGAAACTCAGGATTACAATCTTATTCAAAACCTGAAAAGAAAAGAGTGTTTGTTGTAAAATGATCAGATGTTCTCTCTTCTCTGGAAGCGGTACTGTTCTGTAGGCTAATACTTTAATTGTGAATCTATACACCTACTGCCTGAGTCAGCTTTATGTATATTATACATTTAAGTAAAAAAATCATATTAATATTTCTTCTCTCCTGTGTTTATTTGCATTGCATTTGATATTGAGGTAATCCAAAAGAAAAATAAAGTTATCAGGTTACATTACTTTTATATCTTGATACTCACATTAAGTTACTGGTTGCGTTTTTGGCAAGTAGCCCTCCCAACCCTGTACATAAGTTATATCATTTTAATTACTGATACAGTTGTTGCACATCTTTAATTTCTTTTCTAGTGTACTTAAGTCGTACATTTTCAATGTGAAATAGATCGGATTAAATATAGAGTAAAAGCACAATCTTAAATTATACATTTATAATTTTCCTATGCTTATTGTTAATGTAGTGGTGTTATAAACAAAATGTTGTCGTAAAGGAAATTAAGATGTTTTTTATTTGTTGACAAAAGATTTAAAGTTGATGCTCACAACATGTGGGAACATTTATTGAGAAAAATGTTTCTATTGTAAAACAAATAATTATCTGCATACTGAACAATTTAGAAACTCTCTAAAAGGTATTATTTTCTGTGATGTTACGACCCTGTAGGGATTGTGGGTATTGCATTTCATAATTACATTCTATGGTATGCTTATGACATATTTGATGCCAAAATACATGGGATTAGGAGAGACCTTCTTGGTGTTTGCATTGTCACTGATAAATGACAAGGTAGTATTCGTTGTCAAGATTTTGTGTTTTTAAACTTGGGACTCTTTTCAGACTGCTACGGCTTGGGAAAAGATTTGAGCCTTAATGTGTAATGTTTTCTGTATTGTATGGTTAGCTTATCCTTTCATTTGATAGTCAGATTTGGATGTGATAGCTAACATTTTCAGTAAGCAGTAGACAAAAGAAGTGAAAATATGAATGTGATTTATTTTAAATATTTACAGAATTATTTTAACAAATAAAATAACAAAAAACATAATAACAAATTTAAAAAAAAAGTTTGACAGACAGCCATGCCCAGCATGGGCCTGGAGAGCTACAGAGTCCATTGGGGGGAAGAGGGGGGGGTGGGATGTGGGGAAGAGGAAGAGCAGCCATGTTAACAGTGTTATGGCTACAGATGTAATATCTAACTCAACATTAGCCATGACAGTCTGGGCTTAGCAAGGGCCTTAGAAAACATACTCTAAAGGCCAAATCCAAAAACAGTGATACTGACATTTTAGCAGTTCACAGTCTTTGGAGATGGTCTTTCAGGCAATTGGCTAGTGACTTTAAAAAAATATCATTTCCCCTAAGGGTGAAATGAACTCTATCTCGCAAAAAAAGCCCAGGACTGTCATGTCTAATGTTGGAGTGGTCAACAATGGCACCATTTAGGCTATGAACAAAAGTAGCCATAACACTGTTAACAAACTTCCGGGCCTTGTCAATTTTGACAGGATTTGCACCAGCCCTCCATCTGGTTGATCTGGGAGAGCATGATCTTCATGCCAGGGTGCCGATGGTGAAGCTGGTGCAGGTCCTCCTTCATCTGATTCACCAAGTGAACACTGGGCACATCCCCCAAGTCGTTGCCGCCACAGTGCATGAGGAGGACATCCGGGGCTGCTCTTCCTCGCAGGGAGTTGGAAAAGAAGGGGAGGAGACCTCTCCAGCGCAGTCCACCCCAACCTAACCAGCAGGCGCGAAGGTCGAGGCCAAGGTTGCTGCCGATGGTCTCTGTAGCTCTCTGGGCTCCACGCCGGACATAGCTGTCTCCGATTATCCATACAGTCACTATGGGAGGAAAATAAATGAGAGTAACAAATGCTTCAGATAATGAGGAATATCAAATTAAGTATAAAGGGTTGCTCATTTTGTTCCTTTGACAATAACATACAACATAACATATGAAATCACACCTGACGTATATATATATATATATGTATATATATATAGTATGTTTGTGTGTAATGTCAACCATCTGAAGTCATGTACAGATGGAGCCTCTTATTTTGGACCCCAGCATACAGCTTCCTGCCGACTGCCAGCCAGTTGCCAGCCAGTTGCCTGCCAAAGACCAGTATTCAGGAATGTTAGGCCCTCCCACTATTCTCCAATTTCAGGGTTTAACCAGGAGATGGCGCTATATATTAAATAACTAAGACTTAGTTTTTCACAATAGAAAATGCAGATATTATATAAAAAACTAAAGTTAAAATCTTGTTTTTAATGCCCCAAGAGCAATAACATCTTGTCACAAGCTTTTTGGAAGAAAAAGACTGACTCAAGAGACCTGTAGTTGACTAATTACAGGCCTCAATAAAGTTCTGCCATTGGTTGTGAAAAACAACGGTGGACATAGTGGAAAGTGAAATTGACATTGTCGAATTTAATAAAAATACAAAATAATGTATCGGTGTACGTGTTTTACTATGTGATCTGCACTTATCAAACATCTAATTAAGGCGAGACACCCCAGGTGAATAGGGTATTTTTAACTTAAAGATATCAGCTAAATATTTCTCCAGTTAATTACTTACAATAAGGCAATTGTTTTTTGTATTACAAGTTTTCTGAAATAGCATGTTTAAATATCCAAATGAACCATTATCTCATGAAATATGCGCATATTTTAACACATTTCAGGAACCGAAATCTGAACTTTGGATAAAGCCAGGATCAAAATTATTGTTTCATTTTGTAGTCATATTAGTATCTAAGGCTTTTACAGAAGGGATTTTGGATATCTCTTTGTATCACTCCATAAATCAGAAAATACTGTCAACAGCCCTAAAATATCAATTTTCACCATGTTTTTAGGTATAAAATGTTATATAATTCAGGCTATGAATTATATATGACCAAACCCTTCTGTAAAAGCCTTCATAATATTGATAGGAATATAACTGGAAGGTTTGGTGTATGTAACTGCTGAGTGATTCTACAATTTAGGGTACATTCCATGTCCATTGATGTCCATTGATGATAATTATAATTATTCTAACTATTTTCTTCAAAAATATCATATTTTGCCTATTATTGGAAAGCATGTTATAATATCACACAAACATTATGTGCATCCTATGCTTTATTTAGCTTGAAATGTGTCATGATGTTCTTAAATTGTCAGTTTTTGCTATGTCCGTTTTTCAGTTGAGGGTGTCTTGGATTCAAAATAATGAATAAAAACCATTAAAGTAAATTTAAAAAATGATTCATTTATTTCAAAAGTCTAAATACTAAAGAATAATAACATATTTTTAATTGATTTCCCCCTTTAAATAATTTAAATATCTTAATATATGAATGTCCGCAAAAGTTCTGTCAACTATGTTACTAACAGAACTTCCCCCTTTAACTCAAAAATTGTTTGTCCCAATACCATGTCACCAGCATCACATGATGCCATGTTCCTCTTTGGCAGACATTTTGAACACACTGTGGTGATTGTCCTCTACATTTTTACAATATTTTATGTATAATAGCACATGGTCAATTAATATACTCATTGACAATCAACAATGTTACGTACATTGTTATGGTTTACAATTGTTTAATGATTTTAATTCAATTATATGTGCAAATGTGATGTTAACCTGTTCAAGAAAATGACATGTGGTCATCCAGGCAAGGCCTACCATTGAAATGATGGGTCAAAATAGGGAAATTGTCAACTAGGTTACCTGTCAACTAAGTTACCCAGTACTGTAATAACTGTAGTAACTTAGTTGACAGGTAACCTAGTTGACAATTTGTACGACATGTAGACGTCATTACACATCATTATCAATGGAATTTTGCACTTCTGCCTTGAAATTAACATAGTGCTGATGGTTAATAATGTGTCCAGTCAACTATGTTATTTGCCTCAAATGTTTGACTTTCATTGTCAACTATGTTGCACCTCATTTTTTCAAATTTAAAATATCTAAAATAGTGCTTCTGATATCCTTTATAGTATAATGTATATCTACACAGGTTGGAGTTTTACATGACATCTCTTAAAACTATCAAAATGACCTGTATGGTAGTTTTATAATACAAAATATCCCTAAACTTAATGACAGTGCTGAACATATCACATGAAAAAACAAAACTTTAATACAATTATTTTTTAAACTTTAAAAAATCTTTGGATATATGGTAGAATAGACTCAAGAGCCTTTCAAATTTGATTTTACTTGAAGTGCAGGACTTAATCAAATGATTGTAATGACATCAAGTTTGTCCGTAACATAGTTGACAAACTGAGTAGTGAAAACATCCTTTCCCTTAAAATAAAAAAATATATAAAAATGTTTAAGCTTTGCAACTAGTGGATATGTTACACTGAGGAATATACTAACTTGAACCACTGATTGTTCTATCTATACATTTTATTTGGCATTAGTAAATAATTATGCACATTTACAGATATTTTACATGATATGAGTGATAACACGTGTTATAAGGGCTATTTCGCACAATAGGTGTGCCTTGAGATTTTTACTTGTCCTTTGGTGTGCCTTGGGCACAAAAAGTTTGGGAACCACTGCTGTAGAGAAATGTAAACGTTCACCATCCCCCACCCGCCTACTGTATGTTGCTTTTTGACATGTAAATGGGTAACTACCCCCCTCTGAGTGAATACCTGTTGTACCTGTCCGGGGCTAAGCCCATAGGACGATGCTCTGATGTCATCACCCTCGCACATTGGTCATATGTTTACAAAAAACGATGTTAACACTTTCTCGTTCTTAATATATGCTATATTTAGGGTCGATATGTGTTGAATTTACTTTAAAATAGCAGATCACTGTGATTCACTTCTCCGCGGCTCCTCCGTGCAGAGAGGCCCACCCCCCGTTGACAATTCACGAGCGTCTAACTCTCTCCCCCCTGTGAAGAGATATCACAGGGGGGGATTGGGACACACACATTCCGATGGCCAATTCGTTTTAAACAAAGAGTGGGGTGGGGGCTGGTGAACGGTATGGTCAATGTTTGTAAACACTGTGACATTTTGACTTTATTTGATCATTTCAGTTAAAAACTAACGTTCATATTTCATATTACTGTTTTGCCTGGCTGGACCTGTAATTTACAGGAAAGGAGTGCACGCTACTAAAGAGACACGCTACCATGGAAACCAAACAATGGTGTTGCTGTATTGAAGTCCGAGTGGAAACAGTCATATTTGGAGCGTTATGTTAGAATGAAACAGCGAGGTCGTGACTCACAAAAAAAAAGTGTTACTTCACTAACTGTAAGCTTGTCACTCAGAGTAACCTACAGTTAACTTAACTGTTGGAAAAGAAAGATCAGAGTTAGGAGTGTGAACACACAGCTGAGAGCTGCCGTTTCATTCTGACTGTTTAAAAAACGGTAACAACGGACTATTTTTCTTAGCGGATGCATGTAAATTTAAATCAATACATAGAACTATGTTTTAAATCAATAAAAATATTTTCTAAATCCATAAAAGCATTTTAATTAATATTGGGAGTCATGTCGTTACTTTGTTGAGAATGTGGCCATGTAATAAGCGGGATAATTTGCAGCGACTTGGTCATTATGGGGAAAAATAACACCCAGGGATCAAGATCCCTCCGCGACGCGGAGGGATCAGTAATTTTTAGTGAATTACTGAGTTTAGGCACGTTAATAACATTTTAATGAAGTTGAATACAGTATATTCATATTTGTCAGTGATTTCATGTCAATTCGGCGAACATAAACGATTAAATTAGGATTAAAAATCGAGAGCCGGCTGCTGTTCGTTACGGTAACCCAACTAGGACACTTGACACAGTGGCTTTTGGCAAAGCACACAAAGAAAACAAAAAAAACCGAGAGAGATGAGTTATTGTTATTACAACGTGACTTCACTATTATTTAACAACTATTTTTATTGGGTTCTTTTATTTGGGGTTAAGTACATTGTCAGAATAAGTGAGAAATGGATTTAACTTCTGTTAGACAGCTATCATACTGAATAAATATTTATGCAAAAATGTATAGCATTAATAATGTATATCTAATTACATTTAAAAATGTATGGCATTAATAATGTATATCTAATTACATTAACTGTGAATGTCTTTAATTTTATTTAAAATGAAATAAAATTACATAAAACATTTTCCATAAAAAAGTTGATTCAAGAACAAATCAGTACTTTTCTTATATGACTATTATTGCTAAATTTGAAAGGTCTTTACCAGCTTTGGAATTATATATATATATATATATATATATATATATATATATATATATAGCACCTTCTGCCATCCCATCTCTACTGACATATGGATCTTAACAAAGATCCGCTATACATTAGTACCAGATATACTGTACACGGACATTTTAGTGAACCAGACCAGCTGTTTCCGCCGGGTCTTCGCTTCCCGGGCATCACGTTGTTTACAAGTGTGTTCAGATGCTAAATGACAAGTGCAAGTGACAATTGTTGTCGTCTTCTCTGTGAACGTTTTTTTCTCCGTTATTTTGCCATTTTCAGATTTAAATTTCGAGCGGAAAGCTAACCAGGAAGTAATAATTACTTAAGCGGAGAACGGAGAAAGTAAACGTTACAGCAGGCATAACAACAGCCGGTGTTTATATTATTATAATATATATCATTTGTTTTAAAGCTCAATATATAGTTCTATCCGTGACATATGGATCTTAACAAAGATCCGCTATACATTAGTACCAGATATACTGTACACGGACATTTTAGTGAACCAGACCAGCTGTTTCCGCCGGGTCTTCGCTTCCCGGGCATCACGTTGTTTACAAGTGTGTTCAGATGCTAAATAAAAGTTTAGCTTGTACTTTTGATACCCCGCCTCTCGGCACCACAACATCCAGTTTACTGTATTTCACATGAGCGATGTCGAACATTGAAAAGTCCTTATAAAATCTCTGTTATTAGATCAGTACTTTTCTTATATGACTATTATTGACTTGAACACTGAGAATGTATTTATTAACTTCAGACATTTGAAATATTTGAAATCAGATGAAAACAAACTGTAACGGACCCTGCCGTGTTATCTATGATTACTATGCCTTACTGTACATTCATAATTTCAGCCGGAGGTAGGTGGTAGGCGTTGCGGAGGAGCAGATTGCGAGTGAGGTGCCTGTTCTAAACGAACTATTCCAGCTGTTATAAAGCATTAAATAAAAAGTAAGCAAGGAATACAGAATGTTTCGTTACGTAACTTTGTTGAGAATGTGGCCATGTACATGTAATACATGGGATCATTTGCAGCGACTTGGTCATTGTGGGGAAAAATAACACCCATCCTGATCGTTTCAATGAAGTTGAATACAGAATATTCATATTTGTCAGTGATTTAATGTCAATTCGGCGAACATAAACATCAATGATGATGATTAAATTAGGATTAAAAATCGGGAGAGCCGGCTCGTTCGTTTTTTCCGACTAAACAACATCTATTATTTAGAAGTTGATTTCACATGACTCCAGTGTGGAACCCCACTGCACCCCCTGGTGGATCAATGATCCATTGCAGCTGGCTTCACAATAATTAAATGTATTTATCATGGGGGCGGTATCAAGTCTGACTGGGGGCCGGCCGGCCATCACGGAACGTGCATGAACCGATCATGACCCTCGCACTTTAAACTGTCCAAAATAAGACGCTTCATCTGTAAAGTAAGCCAGGACCATCAACTTACAGGTTGTGGAGGAGGTTGCCATCTTTTTTTCTTAATGCTGAAAGAAATAAAAATGGTTTAATCAATATAAAAGCGCCTTTCTTTTTCTACAGTCATATTTAATTTATACTCTCACAGCGCTGTTGAAACAGTAACGTTGGATTAAATGTATATACAATTGATGGTCAAAAAGTATAAATATGCAAATTTTGCATTTGTTAGCCCATGCATATTACACTGTTTATATTTGAATCATGGACAAGCGCATCAAAAGGACAAGTTTTGTAAAGTTACAGGGGATCTTACCTTCAGAACGCCGGGAACGAGGAGCAGTGACCGGAAGCTGGGTTGTTAGCTTAATACTGTGAGCATGTTAGCTTAGCTTCTTAGCCTGAGCTAGGTCTGGAACTTCACGGCCGTTGGCAGAAGGTCCCGCCCTGTCCCGCCTCGTCTCCGCCACGGCTCCGCCTCTTTGCCCTTATTTGGATCAGGATGTAGCAGGCGGGAGTTAGACTCTGACGCCACTGTCGAGCCGTTAGTGGCCGACTCCGCCTACTAAGGGCTTCTCGGCAACTCTGCAGAATCCTATGGGTGACGTCACGGACCCTACGTCCATTTATATATACAGTCTATGGCAGCAACGCGTATCTCAGACCATTTACCGGTTCTGTTTACAACCTCCATCCCTTCCGCAGGAGTCGAATCACGTGCCCCGGCGCGTCGTCTGCGTTCGATTAACCCCTTGACTGCCTCACAGTTCTCTGATGTTTTTAATGCTTCTCCGATCTGTAAATTAGATGTGAACTGTGCTTTTAATGCTGATGAGCTTATCTCCATGTTTGATTCGACATGCACACTAATACTGGATTCTGTTGCTCCTTTTACGCTTAGACGCACCAAAGTTCTATCAGAGCCGTGGCTCAATGACTGTACTCGTGCTCTCAGACGCGCTTGCAGGCGTGCAGAGAGAAAATGGAAAAAGGATAAACTCCATGTCTCCCTAGAAATCCTTCGTGCTTGCCTTTCCGACTACCAGACGGCAGTCAAAGCAGCCAAAACAGAGCACATTTCTCTGTTAATCTCCAAAAACAGCCATAAACCCCAGGTTCTTTTTAATGTCCTCAACTCTATCATTAATCCCTGTGATGTTTCTTTTATTGTCCCATCGACTACTCTCTGTGATAAGTTTCTTACATTTTTTATTGAAAAGGTATCTGCTCTTAGGCTAGCCCACACTAGTGCTACCCCAGATCCTGCTCCTTTTGTGTGCCCTGCTGTCCTCGACCACTTTGAGCCTGTATCCCTCTCTGCTCTCTCGGATGTAGTCAAGCACCTGCGGCCGACAAACTGCACCTCAGACAGCATTCCCTCTCGCCTTTTCAGAGATGTTTTTGATTCAGTTGGAGCAAGTATTTTATTACTTTTAAACACCTCTCTTACCTCAGGATGTGTCCCAGCTGCCTTCAAACATGCCGTGGGTAAGCCACTCCTTAAAAAGAAAAATCTCGACCCCTCCATTCACGCACATTTTAGGCCCATCTCCCAGCTACCTTTTTTATCAAAAGCCCTGGAGCGAGTAGTCTACGCCCAGCTGCAGTCTTTTTTAACCACGCATGGAATCCATGAAAAGTTTCAGTCTGGCTTCAAACCCATGCACAGCACTGAAACAGCCCTTTTAAGAGTTTTTAATGATCTGCTCCTAGCCGCCGACTCAGGTAGCCCAGCTGACTTGGTGCTGTTAGACCTGACAGCTGCCTTTGACACTGTGGACCATAGCATCCTGCTGTCACGGCTTGAACAGTCCGCTGGCATCACAGGCTCTGCCCTTGCATGGTTCAGGTCCTACCTGACAGACCGTAGCTTCTCGGTACAGCTAGGTGCCTTCTCCTCTGCCAAAGCCCCTCTTACCTGTGGGGTTCCCCAAGGCTCGATTCTGGGCCCCATCCTTTTTCTACTGTACATACTGCCCCTAGGTTCAATACTCACAAAACATAACATTCCCTTCCACTGCTACGGCGACGATGTACAGATCTATCTGCCTCTCAAAGCAAATGTCACACACTCACTACAGCAGTTGATGGACTGCTTAGCAGAGATAAAATCCTGGCTGAGCAAAAACTTCCTCAACCTCAACGAGAGCAAGACCGAGGTCATCTTTTTTGGACCGCAACCTCCAGCCTCTCCGGTTGATATTCTGGGCTCTATAAAAAAAAACATCCTCCCCTCGGTCATGAACCTTGGAGTGACCTTCACCAGCACTTTTAAATTCGACAAGCAGGTCAGCACCGTAGTAAAATCCTGCTTTTTTAAAATAAGACTATTGGCCAAAACCAAGTCGTATTTATCTTTTAAAGACTTAGAAAGGGTTATTAACGCCTTTGTAACCTCGAGACTGGACTATTGTAACGCTCTGTATGTGGGTATGGACCAGGCCTCAATTAAACGCTTACAGCTAGTCCAAAACGCTGCTGCACATTTGCTGACTGGCCATAAAAAGCGCGACCACATCACCCCTATTCTGGCCTCACTACACTGGCTTCCAGTTCGGTTCAGAATTGATTTTAAAATCCTTTTATTTGTTTTTAAAGCACTAAATGGGCTGGCTCCGGCCTATATCGCTGAACTGCTCCAGCGCTACACCCCAGCCAGAGCTTTAAGGTCTGCTGACCAGCTGCTGCTGGTAGTGCCCAAGACCAGGCTCAAAACCCGAGGGCACCGAGCCTTCGCAGCAGCTGGCCCTAGGCTCTGGAACACTCTGCCCCTCCATGTGAGGTCGGCCCAGATCCTAGGGGTTTTTAAATCAAAACTAAAAACACACTTCTTCTCTCTGGCTTTCTAGTTAGAGCGGAGCACGACTCCTGACTTTTCCGTGTGTTTTATTTTTATTTTGTTTTTTAAGATATATCTGTTGTAATTTATTGTCGTTTATTGTGATTTGTAGTAATGTGTTTTTATTACATGTACAGCACTTTGGCTCGACCAAAAATCGCTTTTAAATGTGCTATATAAATAAAACCTGATTTGATTTGATTTGATTTGATGGAGGGAGGTGGCAGAGACAGTGGTATGTTTTCGCCTGTTTGGGGAGTTTATATCCAGTTTACTTCGGGCTTTTTTGCTTCGTATGTCGGGGGCGGGAGATTCATGTGATTGGTTGTTGGTGCCTTCCTCGCAAAAAATCCCCAAGCTTCAGATACACCCACCTCCAAGATTTTTTTAACACTGCTGTGTGGACGGGCCGTAAGAAAGTGGATCACATCACTCCAGTTCTGAAGTCTTTACACTGGTTCCTCACTGACACTATGAAAGTGGATCACATCACTCCTGTTCTGAAGTCTTTACACTGGTTCCTCACTGACACTAAGAAAGTGGATCAGTCCTGTTCTGAAGTCTTTACACTGGTTCCTCACTGACACTAAGAAAGTGGATCACATCACTCCTGTTCTGAAGTCTTTACACTGGTTCCTCACTGACACTAAGAAAGTGGATCACATCAGTACTGTTCTGAAGTCTTTACACTGGTTCCTCACTGACACTAAGAAAGTGGATCACATCACTCCAGTTCTGAAGTCTTTACACTGGTTCCTCACTGACACTAAGAAAGTGAATCACATCACTCCAGTTCTGAAGTCTTTACACTGGTTCCTCACTGACACTAAGAAAGTGGATCACTCCTGTTCTGAAGTCTTTACACTGGTTCCTCACTGACACTAAGAAAGTGGATCACTCCTGTTCTGAAGTCTTTACACTGGTTCCTCACTAACACTAAGAAAGTGGATCACATCAATCCAGTTCTAAAGTCTTTACACTGGCTTCCTGGGTGTCAAAGAACTGATTTCAAAATACTGCTGCTGGTTTATAAAGCTTTGAATGGTTTAGGCCCAAAATACATTTCTGATCTCCTGCTAAATGATGAACCATCCAGATCTCTCAGGTCTTCAGGGACTGGTCAGCTTTCTGTCCCCAGAGTCAGAACTAAACCTGGAGAAGCAGCGTTCAGTTATTATGCTCCAAATATCTGGAACAAACTCTCAGAAACCTGACGGTCCGCTGCAACTCTGACTACTTTTAAATCCAGGCTGAAGACTTTTCTCTTTGCCGCTGCTT